>NC_056729.1:1673293988-1673376488 GCF_019279795.1 Protopterus annectens
AGAAAAGGATTCTGTTACTGGATACCACTTATCTGTAGAAACACATAACAAAAATTAGAGCAAAACCAGAATTTTCTGTCCCGTATGCTGAAGAAAAAGCAAGTCTGAGAAGCCATGATGAAACTGAAGACTCACTTGAGTGCTGGAATGTTCTGCAGACTTACAGATTTCATTCTTTTTTAATTTCTCCAAATCTTTTGGGTTTCTAATACCATGACAGGAATGGACCCCATTCCTAAGTCAAAGTACGATTAAAGTTCATGAAATTAGTATTATTTCAATCTTTGATGTCAGCCAAAAGGCTCTTGGCAGCACTCACAATGTGCCCAATAATGACTCCTTCTGCAATTCGTACAGGGTCACATGGATTGGAAACATATCTAAATGCAATTGCAGATTCTTTTTTATAAGACCCATTGCTCCAACTACTATTGGAATTGTCTGGGTATCTTTCTTTCACATTGCTCTCATTTCTGCCTGCAGATCCTGATATTTTATGACTTTGTCTCTCTCTATATGCAATACACTGTAGTCACTAGGTGTAGCAATTTCAATGATCAATGTTACTTTTGTCTTCTTTTCTTGGACCACTATATCCAGTTTTCTAGCATCTATCTTTTGAACTATTGGTAATGGGGTGATCCCCATGTGATATAAACTTCATCATTTTCTATGATGATTTGTGGCTCATGTTTCCAGTGTTCTTCAACCATTTCAATACCATAATGTTTGCACAATCCCCAGTGCAACAGTCTTGCCACATTATTATGCCTTTCAGTATACAGTCCTTGTGCCATTAGTATATCATAACCAGCAACGAGGTGTGCAGCTGTTTCCACTTCAGTTTTACAAAACCTATCTTTGTCTGTTTCTCCCTCATGTTCAATGGACTTTGTAAACCAGCATGTATGTAGCCCACTGCCTTAGGCTGCCAATATTATTAACCTTTCATCTCTTGGTTTGAACTCGCATCTTCTTCACCATTCCTGTGTTCATTCCTGATCAACATGAAGTTCTTCCAGAAGTTTTCTATACTTGCAACTATATTTATGCTTTTTCCACATTTCTTGCCTTCTCATCTGGTCCTTCACCTTATATTATTTCTTTTGTTTTTTTGGCACATTCAGTTGCTGCCTGATTTTTATCTACTTCTGGTTTTATTTCCATTCCTGCTTGACTCCAATATGCTTCTGCTAAATTAAGCAGAGATGTTATCTTAGATTTATTCTCCTCATGTTTCAAAACTTTCACTACATCTGGGTCTTGTGAGGTCAGCAAATATGTGTGAAGTCCACCGATTGCAGATCTATACATGTAATCAATTTCAAGGAGGCCCATCCCTCCTTCAGAATGGGGAATATATAATCTTGATATACACTGATTTTTATAAATCATTTGGTGAGCATGAAGCATCCTTCTTGTTTTCCTATCTAATCTATCCAACACATTTTGGGGCCAGTCAATCACTCCAAAACTGTAAGTTAACACAGGAAGAGCAAATTGGTTTCTAGCTTGGATTTTGTTCCTAGATATCAGCATTGTTTTCAGAATTAATTTAAGTCTTCTAAAATATTCCTTACTAAGTTTTATTCACATTTTTGCATGTTTTATTGTTGATCCTTCATCAATTCCCAAATATTTATGCACTCCCTCTTGCTCAAGTTCTTTTATATCACATTTTTGTCCCAAACTGATGTTCACATGGTGCTGCAGTTTTCCTGCTTTAAAGATTGCTTTTGCACACTTATCAAGATCAAATGATATTCTTATATCATCTGAAATTTTTTGACAACATGCAGCTGTGCTTTCAATTCCTCATCTGATGAACTACACATTTTAAATCATCGACCAAGAGAAGATGAGAAGTCTTTACACTTTGTTGTTTTTAGGAGCCAAATTGTAGCCATGACCTAATCTGTTAAGTAGGCAGCTTAATAGGTTAAAGGCAAGGCAGAATAGCAGTGGTGACAGAGAGTCACCCTGGAATATTCCCTTTAAATTTATATCCCTGGGATAATAATTGGCTTAATTGCAAAGTGGTCTGCCACTGTTTAATGGTCAGTATAATGTAGTCAATCAGTGTAGGGTGTATCTTATACATGTTTAAGCACTCTTTTATTCATGAATGTGGGATACTATCAAATGCTTTTTTATAGTCAGTCCATGCCATACATAAAATCTTCCCCGTTTTACAGTTCTCCAGTATGACTTTATTTAATAACAAATGATCCTTTGTTCCATATGAGTTTCTTTTATTGCCATTTTGTTCTACTGCCATAATTGAGTTTTCTTCTAAATGACTATAAACTCTGTCGGCATAATTTCCTATGTATAGTTTATATGTTGTCAGAAGGCAAGTTATTGGTCTATAATTTTTAGGGTAGCTTGCAGGTTCACTATGAAGAAGGAGCATTGTTTTGCCTGTTGTTAGCCAGGTTGGTGTTTGTCTGTTTGTGGTGCACATATAAATAGTTCTTACTCGTGGCTAAATCCTCATGCAAAGATGTTAATACTTTTAACCAAAAGCTAGGTACTGCATCGGGGCCTGGGGTTTTTCAATTAGAGGCTTTTCTTAACTTTGTCTCAATCTCTCTGGCTGTTACTTCATCCCATTTCATATCCGGCACCTTTAAACTTCTTATTCTTTCATTTACTTCTTCTATCCATTTAGCATCTTTGTTATATTCCACAGGATCTTCATCCATACTTCTCCAAAATGCATCTAATTCCTCTTTTTTTTGTGGTCTTTCAATTCCTTTTACCTTATTTCCCAAGTCTCTATAAAACTTTTTTGGATCATCAATAAATTGTTTATTTTGTACTTTTCCTTTATATTTATATGTGTATCTTCTAAGTTGTTCCTCTTGTGCTGAAATTTTTAATTTATTTGTGATAGTGCATGACAGATCCTGGTCTGTTCTAATGCTGTGCATTGTTTAATCACATGTATCTTTCTTAGTATTTTTGTTGATCTTGTCCCTCTTCTATAGTCTTCTAAGAATGACACTTCTTGTCTTAATTGCTTATATTTTTCTCTATTCAATACTTCCTTGATGGTATTCGATTTCTCCCCTTCCTTTCCTTCACTACTCTGTTTTCTTGTGGCAGAACTTTACCAGTTATTTGTTTAGCAGCAGAGTCATATATCCTGTTTACTTCTGTTATATCACATGGATCTCTATGAACAGTTCTAATTACTGCATTCATTTGTTTTATCAAACTTCTGACTTTTTGGGTTTTATTAACCTTCTGTCTATTTCTCTCAGTCATCTTAATATATCTATCCATGTCTATTAAATCAAGCAACTCTTCTCTTAGTTGATTTTCTTCCAAACTGAGGGCACATCCCTTGTTTTCCATTTCCTGCAGGCATTCTATAGACAGTTCTATAACATCTTCCTGTGGCACCTTCTTTTCAATTTCATCTTGTGCCATCTGTTGCTCTGTCATATGGGAACTCACTGGGCTATCATTCCTCAACATTGACTGCATCAGAGTTTCCAGTTTCCTGTTCCTTTCTTTGGTGTCTAGCTTCAAGTGAATGTTTATGCTGATTTCCTGTGGAAAACTCCAAAATATCTTGATATGGCACCTGATCAAATGCTTCCTGTTCCACTGATTTACCCTTAATTTGGATATCCATTGCTCTATCCTGTTGTGGTGCTTTCTGAATTAGATTTCCTACACTGAATCATTCACTTTGCAGGTACCCCATAACCTCAGTTTCTATTTCTTTAACTTCTCCATTACTAATCTCCTTTTTTACTTTTCCTCTTTGTCTTCTTATTTTCTGTATTGTAAAGTTTTCCATGTATTGGTTCCTTTGTCTGTATTTCTCTTCAAATATCTTTGGTGCTGCTCTTTTTGTATTGGTTACTTTTGCTTTCTCCTTTGCATATATATTACACCATATTAAATCTCTTTTTCTTTTCCATGTCCATATTTCCTCTTCAGATATCTCCTGATCTTCCTGTTTCTCCTTACTTTGGGGACTCACTCCCTCATGCTGTGATGTAACCTGTAAACCTTCTACACCAAATCATTCACTTCGCAAGCACTCCATAACTTCTACTTCTATTTTTTTAACTTCTACTTGACTAATTTTCTTTTCTATGTTCCATTTTTGTGATATTATTTTTTTATTGTAAAATTTTCTATATCCAGATGCCTTTGCCTGTATTTCTCTCTGGATATCTTTGGGGCTGCCTTCTTTATATTGATTAATTTGGCTTTCTCCTTTGCATAAATATTGCACCATATCAAATATCTCTTTCTTCCCATGTCCATATTTCTATATTGTTCAAATATCTCTAGGTTTTGTTGTTTATATTTTTACACTTCTTCAGATGCTTCTTTATCCAAACAGATCAAAGTTTCTTGATCTATATACTATTTTTCACAAATCTGTTGTATTAATGAATGCAAATTTTCATTTGAAGCTTCTGACAGTTTTTCTTGCGGAAGTATTTTTCTTTCCTGTAATTTCTCTCTTAAACATTTTGTATATCTTGTGCCTGGAAATTCCGGGCTTTTTGCATAGTAGTAACAATACATAATTTCTTTCTTATCCTTAATAGTCTACTTTATCATCTTTATGGCTCTTCTTTGGCCAATCATTTTTTGTGATTTTTGTGGACTGCTACTTCCTTCTACAACAGGGGAGCCATCCTCCCCCTGTGCCTGACCTGGCCCCATTGTAGGAATGTTTCTGTATTTTGAGGATTCTACACTGTCATATTTTCCAGTCCTGGTACCAGTGCACCTACCAGGATCGGGGACTTTTTTATCCTGGGTCTTGTTCACCCAGCTATCTTTTTTAATTTTTGACCTACTTCCATCCATGATATATGCTATATAAATACAGACTATACATCAATGTTGCCTTGGTGAGATTTTGTGAAAACAGGGTCTTGAGGATGAATTCAGTTTCAGCACTACTCCTCTCCTTTGTGTACTGACTTTTCATCTCTCCATTCAGACCCCTGCTAGATAGACTGCATGTTGACAGAGCACATATGAACTGCAGCTGTTTGTAAAGGAGCATGAAAAGTCAGTGTTAGTGGTGCAACAGATAGCATGTCTGTCATTGGTACTAGAAGAACAGAAAGCTGTGAGGTCTATTCCCACTCCAGTGATTGGATTACTGACACTGTGGTACAGCATAAAGGGGGTGCTGCACTTCCGGGTGTGTCATCCTTCACATGAGATGCTAAAAGAAGGTCCCATCTGCTTGACTCAGTGGTAGCTTAGACAGATGTAAAAGATTCCATGGAACCTAGCAAAAAGAGAAGGGGAAATTCCCTAATTCTCTGGTCTCCCCTGAAAAGAGGCCATTTGTACTGCCATCAAGACTTTGCACAAACTGGCAGTGCTGTACAGATGTTAAAATTCTTGGTTGACAATTCATTAACCACTGACTTTGAAAAGATTTTAACTTTGTTGCTGGTTATAGTGACCATACCAATATCAAATTCCACAAAGAAATATGTTTCTCATTGTCACAAAAGGAGATACTGCCAGCCCAGCTATTTGGAATTTTATAAATAATTATATGTCATTTGTGAATATTAATATGATTTATATAGAAGTCTAGAATTTTTTAAATGGTTATGTGTCATTTGTGAATGCCAACATGCTCATTTAAGATGCTTGTGTTACAGATATATTAGAACTGTATGTCATATTGTACAGATGTGCTGAATAGATATTTTGTAAAGTACTGAGCAGAAATGTATATACACTATTGTAATTGTTTAGATGTATATATTGTAACAATGAAAACTGCAACACAAGAAGTTAACTTCAGAAGAATAGTTGAGATTGAATTACTTTATGGCTGGGCCATAAAAAAATATGTTATCTTTCAATGTCAGTGCAACATGAGACATAATATCTAGAACTAGATTTTTTTGCATTGTCTTTAAATGTGGAAGAATGTAAATTATTTTATGACTTCCACCATTTGCTAAAAAATCTGAGGTCTTTGTATTTTCACAGATAGATGTTGAATGCTACCAGTTGCATCAGTGGGGGGGTTCAGCTGGGATATAGTCAGATGACAAGAAGTGATGTCATTCTGCAAACTATCCTAGCAGTAATATTTGGGATATTAATTTAGGAACTCTGAGAGAGAAAGACTGCACATTTTGTATTTTGTCTTTGACCTGACAAGAACATCCACTCACCACATCTGCCTTGTTGCTCTGTAAGTAAGTTAACTAGGGTAGAGTAATTTCTCTCAGATATAGTCAGGAATATAGTGAAGTATAGCTTAGATACTTTCTTTATTTATTTGAGACTGTACTGCAATGTTGCTTTAAATATTTCCTGTGATTTCAAACTCTGATGTAACTGTGATTATTTACTGAGTATTTTCTTGTTCTTTTATTATTTGTTATTAAATATATTTAAACCTTTCATGCTGCGGTAGTCTTGTCGCCTCACAGTAAGACGTTGTCCTGTTCAATTCTCAGCTAGAGCATCTTCTGCATGGAGACATGCATGAATGGATGTACCTTCATTGAAGTTTGTGCGTCAGGGTTGGCAACTCGGCACATAAAAATCTGCTGCCAATCATTAGTGGACTGGAGTTCCGCTGTGGCGACCCCCAACCAGGAAAAGCCAAAAGACACAACAACAACAACATTGTAGCTGATATTGGTGAGACATATTTACGTTTTGGGACTACTTCCATATATATTTGGTGACACTGTGGACCACTCCTGATAGCCTTGCTCTTGGTCAAACTACTATTTTAAGTGATAGTAGCATTGCACAGTAAGCTTGGACACCCTTTGTTAAGGGCCTTAAAGTAGCTGACAAGGACGTTGCTGGTGACAGTGATAACTACCTTATAGTCTGGACAAAAGGGGCATAGCTAGTAAACCTGTGCCAGCCTTTCCCAGGTGTGTGTGTGTGTGTGTGTGTGTGTGTGTGTGTGTGTGTGTGTGTGTGTGTGTGTGTGTGTGTGTGTAAATCAAACCTCAAGTTTTGTGTGTGTCAGCTACATGGACAGGGACACAAAGCACAAGGTTTACAGAGAGGGTGCTGGATGTCTTGGCTTGGCCACTCAGTTGAGATCTCAACCCTATAGCTGTGCCATTGGGGAGTCTTACTGGGGATCTGGAGAAAGAGGGAAAAAAACAGCCCCGGACTGACTGTGGTCTCTATGTGCTCTTAAGGGAAATTGCACTTGTTGGAGAGAGCTGCATCTGGAAATACTGTGTGTGTACCTGTCATCCTCCTAGTGTACATCCCTCACTGTTGCCAGTAGTGAGGATTGAGGATCCTTAATTACTGGGCCAGTGGTGGGGCATCACACTCATCAATGTAGAGAACTAAAACATATCATTGTAGTACGGGGGGGGGGCAGGACAAACTGAATGCATTTCCCATGATCTCTACAAAAAAAAGAGTCTGCATGGAATATAACAAACTGTAACCATTATGTTGTTTATTTGTTTGAACAACAACACATGTTTATCCCTGAAAGTGACAATGTTATCCAATATTCAGCATAGTAATAGAGGAAAAAAACAAAGGAAATCTACAGAAGACCAGAGACACAGAAGCAACTATCTGGTATTAGAGTAGAATAGTAGAAGCATTTGTTCGGCACCAGAGTATTGCAGGGATTGTCATTGTAAGGATTTCCTCAATAAAATTGAAAACAATTACTGATTATAATAACAGTGATTCTGGTGGCTACCTAAATTCCACAGCTCCAGTGTGTCCCATGGCCAGTGCAGTAGTAGAACATCAAAGCTGCTTTCAACTGGGGCATTGCAAGCCATTTAGCTACTTGTTTATTTAAGAGTAAAGAAATGCTGAATTTTGTTGCATGAATAAATAAATGGATAAATGGCCTGAACCATCCGTTGCTACTGCATTTCACTATGGGAAGTATGTGCAGCCAGACAATCAACTCAAGGGCTTTCTACTCCTTGCTAGAGCAGAACATCTGCAGGTATTAAACATTGATGGTCAGTGGAGGTCAAAGCAACAATAAAAGCTGCTGTTGCTGAAGTAGCATCGTTTTTTTATTTTTTTTTTTTTTTAGTACTAGCAGGCAACTAGATATTTCTCCATCTAAGTTGATCCTGAAAAGTATGCTTTAATTCTCAATCCATTGATGTTGAAATGTTAGCTGCAATATTTCAGCATCCATGACATTAAAGCATCCTTCTTAGAAGAACAAAATTGTCTTCATAGTCTGTAAGGCAGCTCTGCTGTATGGAAATCGCTGACTGCAAGCATGTTGTTGTGCTGCAGTGGCATACTTGTCAACCGTCTCCTATTTTGCTCATATGTTTGCCCTTTCTTTCATAAAAGTTTTGATTTTCTGGTAAATTATTTAGAATTACAGTAAGTCAGTAGTGCCATACATTAGCATTTCATGTTTCTTGTATTTTGAAAATGCATACTGATGCAAAACCTGTTGTACTTGCAACTTTTTAAGTGAATTAGAGTAATATTATCAAATGGTGCATTATATTCTGTATAGGGAACAGTGCACGGGAGCAGTAACTTCCTTGGTTTTGTAAGACATGCTCTTTCTGATTAATTATTATCTTTTTAAGGATTTCCTGACTATGGTTATTTCATGGTGATCAAAGGAGAGGGAAACATATATCCAGGTACCCAGGTCTCTGATGACAGAGTATCATCACTCATGCATAAGGTGGTAGCAACTGGTTGCTTATCAAAGTAAATGGTATTGTATTTCTTAGCATTTAGTTTGAGCTCTTTCTCAGTATACCATTTGTTAATGTGTAATAGTTCCACTTGAAGGAAATTTGTATAGATTGTTGATCTGATACTATGATTTGATACTATATGATACTTAGTACCCAGAACCCATTTTTCACAAACTAGGCCCTACTACTCTAAAACCACTCTCTGCTTTCTTCCTCACCACTCTAAACCTTTCTTCAGCCTATATCTTTCTTTGTCTTCCTACATACAATACCCCATATTTTTTTTCTTTTTTATACATAATGTTCAGATTCTACAAAATAACTGTTGTTGAGATAAGTCTACTGTATTGTAAACTTATTCTGCTATTATTAAAAAAACACTCTTCTGTATTTGTTATTCCCTAGACAATGTCTCTCTGTAAGATTCTTAACATAGCTCTCATGCTGTATTATGTTTATAGCTTTATGTTAATTTTTTTGTCTAACTGGAGCCTTGCATTATTTTTTTTTTTTTTACTTTTTCTTCTATGTTTGTAATCAAGCATTTCTGTACTGATATGTTTTTTTTTTCTTTGTGGAGCTTTTCTACCCAGGCCTCCTCTAAAAATGGGCTCCTGGCCCAGTCGGACACTTCCAGTAAACAAATGTAAAATAAATAAATAAATAAAATAAATTTGTCAACTGCACCTGATTTGCAATCATCAGTGAACTTAATCAGCCAGAGATGGCTGTTTTGTCAGTGATTTAATAAGAAAAAATACCAAAAAGGAGGGGGCCCCCATACAGACCCCTTGTGAATACCACTGGTCATCTTTTCCTTAACTTGATGAGGTGTCACCGACCTTGAGTCAGTTTGCAGTCCATCGTACCACACAGGGATCTATATTCAAGGTCACTGACTTGTTTACAATCCTATCATGTGATATGCTATTAAATGCTTTTGCTAGATCCAGATAGGCACTGTGAACATTGTGACCATTATCTACGGCCTGCATGATCTTTACAAAAAAGTCCACAAGACTGAGAAGGTATGACCTTTCTTTAATAAATCTGAATTGTTGTGGGTTGAGCCTGATTAAATTCTTAATATCCTGGTTTACAGTATAAGGTCTGTGATAATGTGTTCCATGGGTTTGCAGACAAGACTGGGAAGGTTAATGGGTCTGCAGTTGCTTGACCAGTGGTGGGACTGCCTTATAAGAAACATCCCCACCCCAGTATGCCATTGACTGGGAACATAGCCTGTGGCAAGACTTAGGCTGAACAATATTCAGGGGAGGGGATCACCAAGGTCCTTGCTGGACACTGTTTAGAAGGCAAACTAGTATGTTGTTGCCCACTGAAGATGTACTTTTGGTTTTGGAGAGCATCTTAAGACAATCTTCCTTTGAGACAGCAGGGGATGGGAAAGATATCAGTATGTTTGGGATAGGGATGATAGTTTCAGGGGAGAAATTTGCAGCAAACTTATTAGCTAATATGCTTGTGTTATCTAAATAGGAGGTACCATTATAGATATGTTATGAGCAGTGCTGTGAATTATTCCTTTGTTTTCTAACGTAGCTGAAGAAGGACTTCTGATTATCATTCAGCCTTAAAAGGAAGCTTGTCTTCATGGGAGGCTTTGCTGGTCTTAATAGCTACTGTCAGTTTCTTGGTGAAGCATTTTAAATTCTCATTGTGATGAGAGGTTCTGGCCTTACAAGGCAATTTACTCAGTTTCTTCCTTCTGTTGCAAAATTTATTTACGTCAACTGACCACAGGGGTTGCTATTGCATTTACCGCTGTATGTGTTCCTGATGGGGATAGTCCTATCAATGCATTTATCGAAATAAGCACAAAAATCTTTGGCATACTTAGCTGCATATTCTGGTTTCATTTTTGTGTTAGCATGGGAGAATTTTGTGTTTTCATTATGCAGTTATAAAAGATTAGCTTTGCTGAAGTCTCTAAAGAGGGAAGTTTTGGTAACCTTGAAAGAGTGTGTTCTGAGGGTAAAAGTAACCAGTCACTGATCAAACTTAACAACTGTGGATGAATCATGGGCAGGGAGCAGGCCTGAGAATTACTTTTAGGATATTTCTCCCCCTGCTGGCCTTACAGACATTTTTAATCCAGGGAATTTTTGTTCAGCTAATCTAAGAAATGTTGTACATACCTAATGTTGGAAGTATAAGTAATCCAGTCTATGATGAGGTAATTGAATCCACCAAGGATTAGAGCTCCATCTCTAATATGGTTGTTTTCTAGGAATGAAAGAAACTTATTTTGATCATGATGGACCATGAAAGATGACCTCTACCGAACTATAAGTTGAAGGTCCAACTTACCAAGAGTAAGTTGGAGTTCGGTGAGCTGACTTGGAATGTCATTGGGTATCACTCTGGTATGGATGACATCTCTGACAAGAATTGAGATATCACTGCCATTTCCATTGTATGTGAAGGTGTGGTAGGCACAGTGGGGGTGCTTTCATTGCATTTGAGCCATGTCTGAGTCACAACACAAACATGGACTCATTCCAGACACTGAAGTGCCTCCAGATCAGACAGTTTGTTATTTAGACTCTTGACATTGAGAAGGTCCCCCCCCCCCGATGTTGTCTACTTTATTATTTGAATCATTTGTTAGGTTGGGAAGATCATTCGATGAAGTATGCCTAAAAGGCACAAAAGGGCTTGCAAAGGATTTGGCTGGTATATGGAAGCCCCTGAACGAGAGTTGTAAACCATCCTTGGCAAAGGATTGCTGATCATCTTTTCCCAGGCAGACACATATTGGACCCCCCCAGGATGACATCAGCACTTAGACATTTGTTGAAATCAATTATCTTTTCTTTGAGTCTAGATGTCATTCTTTTTAAGTGAGGGAAGGACACCATTCCAGACCAGAGTCGTATCCTTGATGGAAGCATATCCATCAAGTTCTGATAAGTCTTTCTGCATGTCTTTGCTGTATCTATGTACCACAGCATTCACTCCAGCATGGACTATGATCATGTCATAGTTACACCTAATGTAGGAGAGGGTTTTAAGGACTCTTGAAATATTAGCAATCCTGGCTCCCAAGAAACAGGCTTGATACCTAATGTAGGAGAGGGTTTTAAGGACTCTTGAAATATTAGCAATCCTGGCTTCTGAGAGAGAGATACCTGTATGCCTGTCCTTGTTCAGCCTGGTGAGTATGGAATCCATGTGCCAAACAATGGAGTCACCAATTACTTGGAGATTTCCAGAAGTGGATTTATTCTTACTAAGTTTAGGGGCACTTTGTTGTTTGCGACATGTTAATGAAGTGGTTGATGTAGTAGATGCATTTGTTTTTTTATAGGTTCATAGGTGGTTGCTAAGCTATCAGCCCAGTAGTCATTTTAAGCCTAGCCAAGCTTACCCAACTTTACCAAAATAATACCAACGTGTCACTACTCCAAGGAATTTTACTGTTATGATATAGGCTTGTACACATAAAGCATGAAATGATGCCTACCCTTAGGAGGTCTAGGAGGCTTAGGTAGTGATTTCTTAATAGCATTAGCATAGGGTCTATATCACTTCATCGAAACGGCAGAAGTTCGAAAAACATATGTTCAAAGTTCTAACCTCAAAGTGCAAAACCATCAAAGGTTTAGAACAGCGATTTTTTTCCCAGGGAAAAAAATCGCTGTTCCAAGAAACACACACACAACACAAGCACAGCAAAAAACAGCAATCCACACACACATACACTTAAAATCCTACATCTAACCCTACAGTAAACTGTACATACACTCCTATCTATCCACTTACCTTAACCCAAACCCTAACTCTAAGGTCCGTCACTATCACACACTCACCTGATCCGCGCCCTAACCCTAACTCACCTAACCCGCCCTAACCCTAAAGTCTGTCACTAACGAACACCCACCTCACCTGTGCCCTAACCCTAACTCACCTAACCCGTGCTTTAACCCTAACATCCACACAATTGCACACTTACCTGAACCTGACCCATAGCCAGGGAATTGTTATGGCTAGGCTTGTATAGGCCCTAGGGCTGATAGCCTAGTACCAACCTATGAACCTATGAACTTTCCACCACAGTGCTGAAAATCGCGAAGCCATAGAAACGGCCCACCAAATTCTTTCCCTGGGAAAGAATTTGGTGCTCTGCAGCTTGCAATAATCAGTTTTCGAACTTCACAGTTCGAACATATGGTGTTCGAACTGTTGAAGTTTCAACAAACTGATAGGAACCCTTAGCATATGCTTGTTTTGTGCTAATAGTATGAAGATGCTATATTTGGGTGGCACAGTGGTGTAGCAGATAGCATTGTCACTTCATAGTATGACGGTCTCCATTTCAGCTCTCAGTTGCTATGCCTTCTGTGCAGAGTCTGCATGTCCTCCCTGTGCTCTCGTGGGTTTCCTCCAGGTGCTCCGGTTTCCTCCCACATTCCCAAGACATGCTGCAGATGGATTGGACATTCTAAACTGGCTCTAGGTGTGAGTGTGTGCCTTCTGAGGAAGGTTGGGTGCCGAGTGGGCAAACTGACATCATAAAACTCTACTGCCACTAATTCTGCAGACCCCTAATGGGAGCAGCCGAAATGAGAAGAAGAAGAAGAAGAAGCATGAGGATGCTGTATTTGTATGAGATGGGGGTAAACTAGTGTGATGCTCACTATATGCTTGGGCTTTCCAGAGGGCTACCTCAAAATCAGCTGTGTGTTCATACCTTTCACAGACAGAATTAATTTGATTAAGCAAGAGTTCATTTTCAGTGAGCATGTGACGTTTGTTACACCGTCGTAAAATACCAAATGCTAGAAGGCTGGGAAAAGAAGGTATGGAGACCACTGTCTCTCAGTGCTGACAAATGTTATTATTTATAATGTCTTGAGGGAGGAATGTGTGGAGAGGAAGGAAAGAGAGATATTATACAGCAAACGTAGTCTATAGATAGGAGCATGCAGACCTGCATAGCATGCAGTACTTCTGTGCAGGTCTGTGTGATTCCATGTAGATCAGTGCAAACCATTGAAGTTCAGGGTTTGCTGTTGCCTGTCAACAAAGAAAGGAAATAAGGAGGACGTGTTTTACATTGATGACTAAGGCAAACGTTGGTCTTATACCCATGAACCATTAGTCAACTATAACTACAATAATCCACGGTGGTACAGCGGTAGCATTGTTATCTCACAGCAAGAGGTTCTCCTGTTTGATTCCCGGCTAGAGTGCCTTCTGTGTAGAGTCTGCATGTCCTCCCCGTGGTCGAGTGGCCTCCGAAAGACATACGTGAATGGGTGTGCCTTCGCTGAAGGTTGGGCATCGGGCTGGCAACTTGGCACCATAAAAATCGACTGCCAATCATTAGCATTCCGGCATTCCACTGTGGCGACCCCTAACTGGAAAAAGCTGAAAAGACAAACAAACAAACTACAGCAATGGTGTGCTCAGTACAGCTGAGTGCAGTTAATCTCAGTATAAAGCAGACTGTGAAAAGTAAAGCCAATGGAGAAAAAAAACAGTTGTAATTCAACCACTTAGTATTAGGCTACCAAGACACAGCAGCCATTAATGCACACTTACAACACAACCCCCACTGCTTTGATATGGCCCCTGCAGCAGCTCCAAACCAAGACAGATGCAAATAATGCAAACAGTAACTTCATTGTAACCTCATCTACTAAGATATGTAGTGGAATCAGGCAAGGCTGCCCTGTCTCCACTCTTATTCTCATTATACTTGGAACCCCTGGTAATATGTCTAAAGGAAACCCCCGAGGATGGATATGGAATAATGCAGCTTGCTCATAAACTAGCTCTTTATGCAGGTGACCTTTTAGTTTAGTCAGGTAAGTCAGAAGAGGCACTCCCATTACTGTTTGGCTCATAGGTTCATAGGATGGTACTCGACTATCGGCCCTAGGACCTATAGAAGCCTAGCCATAACAATTCCCTGGCTTTTCTTCCCACAATATTTTGAAAATGTTTGGAGCCCTCTTGGGGTATAAAGAAAATGCAAGTAAGACTTAGATTGCAGTTGTGAACTGCTCACTATCTGTCCAACTGTGTGAGGTTTCCACTTTTTGAGGGGTAAGAATGGTCTGACTTATTTATGTATTCAGATCAGGCACACTTTAGAGGAAATTCTGTTTATAGAATAATTATTTTTATTTTGATGATAGAATTTTCCACCAAATCCAAGGAACAGCCATGGGTGCAGCGTTTGCACCCATATATGCAAATATTTTTATGGGATTGGTGGAATTTGAGTATATCTATACTCATTTGTTTGTTAAAAATTATGTTATATATTATTTTAGATTTATTGATGATTTGATTTTTTTGTGTAAGGGAGGCAAATCTGAAAGTGAGAAATTTGTACAAGATATACAAACAAATAGGTTTGGTATTATGTTTGATGGTATACAATGTGGTGGGAATGTTTCTTTTTTGGATATCAATTTACAGGGTATTATAGGTAAACCTGTAGTTACTAGTATACATAGGAAGTTTGACTGCGTGAATCAATTTTTGATGGGCACAAGTTGTCATCCCAAGCACACCCTGGAATCTTTACCGTATAGTGAATTTTTAAGACTATCTCGTATCTGTAATGATGAAAGAGATTTTTTAAATGAGATAAAGAACACAACAAATATGTTTATAAGAAGACAATATGATAGTCAATTAATTAATTTGAGTATAAATAAAATATTTGATAAAAGATATAATAAGGGACCAAAATATTGGACAAAACAAAATAAGGTAGTAGATATAAGTAATAAGAAAGAACTGGAAGAAATTTTTATGGTCTCCACATTTAATATATATAGTGAAAGCATTAAGCGATGTGTTTTACATTTTTGGAAGTTTTTACAGAATTTTAGTGAGTTGGATGAGTTAATAAAAAAGAAATTGAAGTTTCCCTATAAAAGAGGGAGAAACATCAAGGATATGATAGTGCACACAAAATTTATGAGGCCCAGAGAAAAAATATACAAACAAATTGTGGTTAAAGAAACAAGACCATGTGGGAAATGTAAAATTTGTCCTTATGTAAAAAATGTATTTCCTTATATTAATGAAATTAGTTTTAAACCTAATGGTTATTTTAGTTGTAGAACAGAGCAAGTTATTTATGTCATTCATTGTGGTTGTAATAAGTTTTATGTGGGTCAAACTAAAAGAATGTTTAAGGTTAGAATTATGGAACATTTGAGGGATATTAAAATAAATAAGATGGAAAGTCCCATAGCTCAACATTTTGCGGAGTTTCATAATTCACAGTGTGATAGTTTGAGGGTAGCTATTTTAGAGCAGATTTTTATAAATGAAGCTAGTGAGGGTAGAATACGAAATGAACGTTTAAGGAAACAGATGATTTTTATTTTAAAATATGAAACATTGACCCTTAAAGGGTTAAATACTGAGTGTTGTTGGAAAAGTTTGATTTAATACACTGTTTTTTAAGTAGATAATTAGATTTATATTTAATTGATTGTTTAATTGAATAACAAGTTGGTAAAGGTATATATACTATGGATGTATGTGAATTGTTACTCCTTGAAGGCTTTTGGTGAGCCAAGGCGCTAGAGAGAAAATAAAGTGTTATTTTCACTGGTTGTTGTTCCTTTTCGTGGTGTTCCAGTTCATATTACAGTTCGGTGTTGTATAGTGACACTTTAGAGAAATTCCTAAAAAATACATATGAACAGATTTTGGCAAAAGCAGAGGCATATCTTCACAGGAGGAAATGTATTTGCTTTGATAAGATACAAAGAATTCATGCTGTGACCTGGTACGTTCTTCCTCTGATTTTATATGCCTGATAGGGTGCAACTTTATCTCCTCCTGATACTTATTAGCACAAACTGAAATCTTATGGTTGAGACTTTGTGTGGGCCAGAGGTAGTCCTAGAACTGGGTGGGAGTATCTTACTCTTCCCTTCTCAGAAGGGGGATTGGTCTCCCAGACTTAGAGGGCTAGATTTAAAACACCCACTGATTTAATTAAGCCAGATAAGCAAGTTATTTGGATAAGTACAGAAGTCTGAGGACAGATGCATGATATTTAAGAAGATTCTTCTAAGAGGCTGACAGCACAAAAAGCTGTCCTCTAAACTTTGGATCTCCCTGAAGACAGTCACTCACTCAGTGTTTGCAAAGACTGGGCTAACAGAATGGGTGGAGAATTCACTTCTCATTGCTTTATCCCATTTCTGAGGGATATGATCAGCTACAATTGGTAGACCTCTAGCTATATGCAGCAAACTAAATTACTGGGAGCAGTTGGTGCTAGATCCCCAGCTTGCCATGTGGGATTTATTTTGTCAACGGTACTCCCTAGATGAGAATAAACCCAGTTCTTCCTTAAAGTTTGTTGACAAGTTGAGTAAGAATAAAGTATATGATTTACAAGAACTGGCACCTTTTAATATTTATTTTATGGTTATTTTACATTAAGAGGGTTTGTGGTCTGCACTCTTGTGGGAGGAGAGGCTGGACTCTGCCCTTCTGAGCTGGGAATTTCTGGTTAAAGGCTTATAGTGCCTGCATATTTGAACTGCTTCTTACTGAAATTGGTAGCATAGACCAGATCCAGGCCTGCTGAATCTAGCTTTGTTTGTATAACTTGAACACTAATCCAGGCATTCTTTAAAGTATTCAATTGTATTTATTACTGCTTGGTAGTAACTTGATTAAAGTGTAGCTATCATTCTAAGTCTTTTGGATTAAACACTTGGGCTTCAGACCAGTTGTTTTACATTAGGAAGGTTTGTGGCCTGCACTGTGGTGGCAGGACAGGTAGCTTACATTCTTCTAAGTTGGGAACTGCTGAATGAGGGCTCAGTGCCTGTTATTCTAAAAGTGTATTAGTTCTGGTTTAAGCACTTGGGCTTCAGGCCAGTTATTTTACATTAAGAAGGTTCGTGGTCTGCACTCTTGTGGGAGGAGAGGCTGGACTCTGCCCTTCTGAGCTGGGAATTTCTGGTTAAAGGCTTATAGTGCCTGCATATTTGAACTGTTTCTTACTGAAATTGGTACACCTTGTTTGCTGTAGCATAGACTAGATCCAGGCCTGCTGAATCTAGCTTTGTTTGTATGCTTGTTTGCTTGTTATTTCCATGAAATGCTAATTCCACCTAAAACACGGCTTTTCAGCGCTTCTGTGGATCTCTAGTGATATCTGCATTGCTTACTGTACTTATTTCCTTGTTTCACTTGAAAGAAAGTTACTGTTTGTCATTTTGCATTTAAATTACCTGCAACACATTGCATTTAAGTTACCTGGCACTTGCTCACTAAAGCAATTATATAAGACAGCACTAAAAAATTAAAAGCACTACACCCTCACAAACTCCCCTTGAGTACCTTGTTCCCCATTGGCCCTTTTTTCAATTATAAAGGAATTCCCAATACTATTCTAGCATGTCCAAAGGTCAGTTGTCAATCTCCTCTCCGGTCCAGCTGGTGAATCTGGGAATCTTGAGGCAATGTTACAACTGCCTCATGTACACAGACAACCCTCTCCTCCTCCCAACAAATACCAACACATGTGAGAGATGCAACCATATAGCCAAACTGGAGGCTAAGCTCTCTCAACTCAGTACTGGTGTAACCAGTCAGGAGGAGAAGGAAACCACACTCACTACAATTCCAGTCTCACATAGACCTACCACTACAGCAAACCAAACACATAAACACACAAAAACATACTCGGAGGCTCTAAATAAAAATCTGCCTAAACAGCAGAGACCTCCAAAGCAGACACCCAAGCAACCGCTACCCCAAAACACGTGCAACACATAGCTCACAAAGCCAGTGTGCCGAACAGTCACAGCCCTTAAGGTGAAACAACACACCTGATACACTTGTAATAGGTGACTCTATCATCAGGCACAATGACGTTCTGCTCACCAGGCTGAACAAGGAGAAGGTCATGGTGAGCTGCCTGTCGGGTGCTAGGATCCGCCACATAACACAAGCACTCAGGTCACTCCAAGGCAAGTACAAATATGACTCAGTCATTGTCCATGCTGGTGTGAATGACCTGAGACGTACCTCCCTGGACTACATGAAAAGAGACATAGAGGAGCTCTCTGAGCATGTAGCCCAGGCTGGTATGACCCTGACCTTGAGTAGCATCTTACCCTCACCAAGAATGATGCCACAATATGAAGACAAGATGATTAATTTCAACAATTGGCTTAAGTATTGGTGTCATTCAAAGGGGATCCAATGCCTGTCAGCCTGGTATGACATGCTCGACAAGCCGCGATACTTCGCTAGGGACGGCTTGCACCTGTCACCCCTGGGCTTTCGGATATTGGCAAAAGCTCTTGCTACCCCCATAGTGCCTTTTTTAGGCAAGGCTCAAAAGACAAACCCACCTCCATAGGTATCACAAGGGATAAGAAACTAAGAGTAATGCTACTCAACGCCAGAAGTCTAATCCTCAAGATGCATGCACCCGAAACTCTCCTTAGCATGGAGAACATTGATATCTGTGCAGTAACAGAAACCAGGTTCAAGGCTCCCGAGAGCACCCCAGCACTACCAGGTTATACCTCATACCATGCTTTTCGGCCCCAAAACTTGGACCGAACCAGAAAAGGAGGGGGAGTATCAATATTCGTCAAAGATACCCACACCTCCAGGTTGGTGGCACAGCACGAAGCATCAGAGACTATCCATGTGCAACTAACAGTGGGTAAAACTGCCTTCCAGTTTATAGCCTGCTACAGATCACCCTCCCAAACCCAGGAACCCCACTTGGCCTTCCTGAGAACACTGGAAAATATGAAGGTCTCTCCAAACACCATTATATTGGGCTTCAACTACCCAAACATAGACTGGGAGCATTACTCTAGCTCCAACACCCTAGCTCAAAGGTTCCTAGAATTTATAAACTCAAATGCTATGGAACAACTTGTTACCACTCCCACAAGAGGGGAAAACATACTGGACCTGATCATCACCAACATGGGGACTCTATGCTCCAGACCAGAAGTGTATCCCTCACTGGTAAGATCAGTCCATAAACTCATCTCACTGGATATTCACATCCCGACCCCACCCCCTGCCCAGAAAACCACAGTGAAAAACTTCTCTAAAGCAAATTTCACACTCCTCAAAACTGAGGTGGAATCCTTCAAAGCCCCCGGGCCTGTGGAAAATACGGCCCAGACCGCAGAATCCTTTATAAATGCATTCTATGAACACCTTCAGGAATGCATGGATCATGCAATCCCAAATAAAACCAAGACCCAATCCTCCAAAGGCAGACGTCCTGTCTAGTGGACCCCAGCCATAAACAAACTATACAATAGAAGGAGGAAGCTACTACATGACAGAGCAAAATCCTAAATAGGGAAGGCATCTGTGATCAGCATTAGCAAAAAACTACAGGCACTCATAAAATCGTCTAAGGCCAGCTTCAGAGAAAAATTGCACAGGACACTAAGGATAATCATAAGGCTTTCTTTAGTTATGTTAGGAACCTGGGTGGGAATTCCCAGATATGCTCAGAATTAGTCCAAAATGACAAAAAATACACCGCACCCACAGACATTGCCAACATCCTAGCTGTCAGGTTCAGCGCAAACTCCCCCCCCCAAAAGGGCAAATATCTATCCCAGCATAGTGCTGCCCCCCTGACATCTCAGATGCTCAGGTAAGAGCTGCCCTCTCCAAAGCAAAAAACACAGCATCAATGGGACCAGACGGTGTCCCGGGCTGCGTCCTACATGAACTTCAAGAAGAGCTAAACCCAAACATAAAACTACTGTTCAATCTCAGCCTTATCACAGGATATGTACCCAAAGAGTGGCGTACAGCAACAGTGGTCCCTCTCCACAAAGGTGGTGCCTCAACAGATTCTGGAAACTATCGCCCCATAAGCCTGACTAGCTTGGTCTGCAAAGCTATGGAAAGGATCATCATGGACCTCATAAATAAAGATATTGGGGACCTACAGACACTGGATCCTACCCGGTTCGGCTTTGTTAAGGGCAGATCCTGCCTCTTAAACCTGGTCAATTTCTTTGAAACAGTCACCAAGGCCACTGACGAGGGGAAGGTGGTCCACACAGCCTACCTGGACCTCACAAAAGCCTTCGATACAATACCCCACTCTGGCATTATAGATAAGCTCACCAGCTTAAATATAAACCCCTATGCCACTAGATGGGTTGCAAACTGGCTCAAGGACAGAATCCACATGGTTAGAATTGCTGGAGCCATGTCAGACTCCAAACCAGTTACAAGTGGCATCCCACAAGGCTCAGTTCTCGGACCTCTCTTGTTCGGTGTATATTTCTCGGAGGTACAGGCCAACACGGAAGGACTGTGGCTGACCAAGTTCGGAGATGACTGCAAACTGGGTGCCATAATCAATTCTCTAGCTGACACAAGCATCCTCCAAAAGGGCCTCATGGAAACAGACAACTGGTGCCATAGCCATGGTCTCAAGCTAAATGCCAAAAAGTGTATAGTCATCCCCTTTGGCAAAAACAAAGTGCCCACAAATTACCACATAGGTGGTAATCCATTAAGTACGGAAGAAGTAATTAGGGACCTGGGGACCCAAGTTGATAGCAATCTCTCATTTGACAACTACGTGGCCAAAGTGGTTAGAAAAACATTTTATATAGCCCACCTAATCATGAAGGGATTCACATCTAGATCAGGGGAGATCATCGTGCCTCTTTACTCATCCCTCATCAGGCCCATAATTGAGTACAATGCCCCTTTTGGGATGTACCTTACCAGACACCTGCAGCAACTGGAAAGACCCCAAAAGTACCTCACCAAGAGGATCAAAGGGCTCAAACAGATGCCATATGCTGCCCGGTTAAAGAAACTCCAGCTCTACTCAGTGGCATACCGCCTGCTCAGAGGCAAACTGTGCCTGACGTATAAAGCCATGTCCAACCCGGAATTAATGGACATGCTGCACCTCAGAAAATCCAAATCCCATCGAGCTACGCGCTTGAGAGACTTGAACCTCAGCACTGAAATAAATAGGACATGCTGGAGGGACAGATTCATAACCCAGAGGCTCCTGTCACTCTGGAATAAAATCCCAGTCCAGGTTAGGCAGAGTCCCTCATTGACTCTCTTCAAGAGGAATCTTGATGAGTGGATGGGGAAATCGTAGGTTTACCCCGGGTATCACTTCTGTGTCACTGTTAGACAGAGGCACAGTATACTAACCTCGAAAAAGGGCATAGCAAAATTAATTTAAAATGGGTGGCGAAAGCCAAGCACACTCTGGCTAGGCTTACAAATGTCCTAGGGCAGATAGCCTAGTATGAACCTATGAACCTATGTATTTTACATTTGTTAACCGGGAGAGTCCGACTGAATTTTGGTCCATTTTCAGTGGAGGCCTGGGGAGTAAAGCTCCAGAAATACATACAGAGAAAGTAACTATGACAATTAGATACTTTTGTACAAGAACACATATATAAATATTCCAGATATGCCAGAATTTATAATAAAACTTAAAAACTATAAACTTTTATTTTAATAGTACATAGTTGTGTCAGTTGTCCTCTAGTTCAGAAGTACAATCCAATAATCAATCGTCTGAAACAGCAGAAGTATTGGAGTTATAGTAATGATAGTTTCAACATGAAGCCAAGGTTTTCAGTGGTACACAGTAAACTGAGAAGGGGTTAGTCAGGGTTTGTACAGGGGCACATCCAGTGTATTCTTAAGTGTTTTTTAAGAGATGTTTTAAATTGAGTTAAAGGGGGGACTGCTGAGAGTTCAGCAGGACATAAGTTCCAGATTTTGCCAACAGAGTTGGCAAATAGACAGTCATCAGCTGAGTTGTTGGATTTAACAGTTTGAGCTAGTATTCTATTGGAGGAGCAAAGAGTTTTTAGGTTACTGTATGGGATGATAATATTTTTTAAGGATGGGTGTGATTTCTAGTTGGGAGAGAACTTTGTGTGCAACTATTAGTTGATTGTAATGAATTTGGCAGGATAGTTCTAGCCAGCTTAATGCTTCAAGGCTAAGACAGTGGCATTGTCTATACGGTAAACCTGCGGCAAATCTGGCAATATTATTATAGCCGCTAGTGAGTTTGTTTAGGTCAAATTTACTTAGGTTTGTAAGAATAGGAGAGGTATATAGTAGAGTTGATAGTAAATGTGTTTGGGCAATCACAGTCCTAGCAGATGGGGTAAGGAATTGTTTAATCTCATATAAAGAGCCAAGTTTCTTATTTACTGTCTTAATAGTTTGGTCGATGTGAGCATCGAACTTAAGATTGTTGTTGATTACTACACCTAATAGCTTAGTACTAGGTTCTGGGGAAATTATAGTGCTGTTGTGAGATTTTATGGTAAGTAATGGCAAAGTAACCTTACTAGTGGGGGAGAAGAGTAACAACTGTGTTTTATTTGGATTTAATAGGAGACGCCATTCAGTGAGGCAGTTTTCTACCTTGTTAAAGGTACTTTGGGATAAATTCTGTAAATCTGTCAGAGAGGTAGCAGAACAGATTAGGGTGGAGTCATCTGCATACTGAATACAAGTTGCTTTTGAGATGACTGTATTCAAATCATTAACAAAGATGGAGAATAGGAGCGGGCCTAATATTGACCCCTGAGGGACTCCAAGGGTGATTGGTAATAGGGCTGATAAGTTCTCCTTCAATAATACAGCTTGTTGTCTGCCGCTTAGATAGGACTGAAACCAGAGAATTGCTTGGTTATCTACAGAGAATGTTTTTAGTGTACATAATAGTAGCTGGTGGTTTACCATGTTGTACGCCTTGGATAAGTCTAAGAATAGGGCAGAGGAGAGCTTGTTGTTATTACAGTTTTGATTTATTGTATGAGAGAATGAAAGGAGGGCAGAGGTTGTACTATGGTATGGTCTAAATACATGGGATAATCAGTGTTTGTGCACCCTTTATGCCATGTTATAAAGCTACTGCCCAAGGGTGCACAAGCACCCAAGTACATTAATTGGGACAAATATAGGGTAATGTGGGCTAATGAACTGAATATAGATCACCTCAAAGCCTTATCTCTATATACTCTGTTTCCTACAGACAGCTGAGAGGAGATTTATGCCTGACATACAAGACATCCTTGGATCCTACTCTAAGAGTATAGAGTATAGAGTATAGATTAGTACTAGGAACATTTTGCTTATCCACAAAACAAACAGCACCAGAACTACTAGATCTAAGGATTTAAACTTTGCTTGTGACTTAAATAGGACTTGTTGGATGGACAGGTAGTTATCTCAGAGAATCCCCATTCCCTGCAATAGGCTTCCCATCCATATAAACAGAGCCATTCACTGAACCTATTCAAGGACAAACTAGACCAGATGATGGGAAGTTGGAAATTCAACCCTGGTGTGACACCTGTGCCTTGGATGGACAGAAGGCAGCCATTAAATCATGCCCTAAGTAGCATAGTCCCATTAATATAATCCCTAAGTCACAATATCTATCTAAGTCACAATAGTAGGAGAGAATATTTTCTAAAATGGGGATATTATCTCATGGGGTATATAAATTGCAGCTATGGTGATAGAAGAGTGGTCATTAATTTTGAGATTTGCCATGCTCATTTCTGAAGGTACAAAGGAAGGGGTAGGTTTAGGTAGCAAAGTCAAGGTGAGATGGTTGGCATAAAGTATTGCCACACCACTTCCTTTTTTGTTAGGGCGATCTAGCCGTAGTATATTATATCCTGGGAGTGGTCATTAAATTTGAGATTTGCCATGCTCAGTTCTGCAGATACAAAGGAAGGGGTAGGTTTAGGTAGCACTGTCAAGGTGAGATGGTTGGCATAAAGTATTGCTACACCACCTCCTCTTTTGTTAGGGCGATCTAGCCATAGTATGTTATATCCTGGGGGAAGGATGTCATTATCTGGGATATGTGGTTTTAACCAGGTTTCAGTCACCTTTCACAATGAAAGCATTATCCTTGGGGACGTGAATATCAACTGGTTGTCTATCACTAATGACAACTCAAAAATTAACATAAACTTATATGGCTTCTCTCAGCTTATCACCCACCCAACCCATTAAAATTATTCTCACACTACTCATACCCTAATAGACTGGCTACTAGTATCCCAACCTTTGAAATACCACAACCCCCAAACCTTCCCAAACTGTTTAGGTGACCACTCTCCAGTAAAAGTTACCAGGTTCTCCCCAACTGTCTAAGCCACCCAGATACATCACCTGCCGCAAACTCTCAAACTTTAACCCCGACACTCTTAACACCATCCTCTCTAAAGTTAATTTGGACATTCTAAAATACCTCCCATTAGATGAAGCTGTCCTTCACTTCAACTCCATCTTTCTCAACATACTAGACTCTCTGGCTCCCATTCGTACCATACGCATCAAATCTACAGTCTCACCCTGACTATCCAAAACTACTCTCAATCTTATGAAAAATAGATACAAACTCTGGAAAATCTGGTCCCAAACTAAACTTCCTAAAGATCTGAAAAAATACAGAGAAGCAAGGAACTTAACAAAGAAATATATAAACAAAGACAAAAAGGACTTTTACTATAACCCTCCTACTGCACTAAAATCCAACTCAAAAAAATTCTGGCACTCAATTAACTGGATACTCCACCCAGGCAATCCTTCTTCCCCAAACCTATCCCCAGACAAACCCCCAAAGAAATTGCCTCCCTATTTAACTCCTACTTTATTGACTCCATATCCAAGCTATTAAAATCTATCACACCATCTACTTCAAACCCTCGTGTCACAAATCCTTCTTCAACCACATCCATCTCCAACTCTTTCTCCCTCAAACCAGTGCCAACTTCCTTTATCAAAACTCTACTATCCAACTTAAAACCCTGCTCCCCATCTACTGATAAAATTCCTCCTAACTTTCTCCAACTAGCGTCGGAGTCCCTTGCCCTACCAGTATCTATTCTAATTAATCACTCAATCACAGAAGGAGAAGTCCCAGCCATATGGAAGCAGTTTCATACCCTTCCAATACACAAAGGCGGTAACTCCTCTGATATCTCAAACTTCCGTCCTATTGCTATCCTGTCCCCCCTTTCCAAAGTACTTGTAAAGTGTGTTCACAAACAGGTCATTCAATATCTTACTAAGCATAAATTTCTAACTCCTTCTCAACATCGCTTCAGACATAGACATAGCACTACCACAGCACTCCTATCCATTTTCTACACAGTCTTTCTTGCCAGGGACGACCATAAGCTAGTTTCTTGCCTATTTCTGGATATGTCCAAGGCATTTGATACCATCTCTCATCCTCTCCTTTTAAACAAATTACAAGAACTAAACTTCTCCCCCGCAGCTGTTTCATGGTTCTCTAACTACCTCTCCAATCGAACCCAGTCAGTTAAATGGCAGTCCAAACTCTCACCACCTCTACCTGTCAAAATGGGTGTTCCTTAAGGCTCTATTTTAGGGCCTTTACTCTTCAATATTTTCACTAACAGTCTGTACTCTTCCACCCCCTTGTCTTCTCTAGTTCAGTACACTGATGACTCGACCATTACTACTTCATAGGTTCATAGGTTCATGCTAGGCTATCTGACCTAGGGCATTTATAAGCCTAGCCAGAGTGTGTTTGGCTTTCGCCACCCATTTTAAATTATTTTTGCTATGCCTTTTTTTGAGGTTAGTATACTGTGCCTCTGTCTAACAGTGACACAGAAGTGATAGCTGGGGTAAACCTACGATCTCCCATCCACTCATCAAGATTCCTCTTGAAGAGAGTCAATGTGGGACTCTGCCTAACCTGGACTGGGATTTTATTCCAGAGTGAAGGGAGCCTCTGGGTTATGAATCTGTCCCTCCAGCATGTCCTATTTATTTCAGTGCTGAGGTTCAAGTCTCTCGAGCGCGTAGCTCGATGGGATTTGGATTTTCTGAGGTGCAGCATGTCCATTAATTCCAAGTTGTACATGGCTTTATACGTCAGGCAAAGATCGCCTCTGAGCAGGCGGTATGCCACTGAGTAGAGCTGGAGTTTCTTTAACCGGGCAGCATATGGCATCTGTTTGAGCCCTTTGATCCTCTTGGTGAGGTACTTTTGGGGTCTTTCCAGTTGCTGCAGGTGTCTGGTAAGGTACATCCCAAAAGGGGCATTGTACTCAATTATGGGCCTGATGAGGGATGAGTAAAGAGGTACGATGACCTCCCCTGATCTAGATGTGAATTCCTTCATGATTAGGTGGGCTATATAAAATGTTTTTCTAACCACTTTGGCCACGTGGTTGTCAAATGAGAGATTGCTATCAACTTGGGTCCCCAGGTGCCTAATGACTTCTTCTGTACTTAATGGATTACCAGCTATGTGATAATTTGTGGGCACTTTGTTTTTGCCAAAGGGGATGACTATACACTTTTTGGCGTTTAGCTTGAGGCCATGTCTCTGGCACCAGTTGTCTGTTTCTATGAGGCCCTTTTGGAGGATGCTTGTGTTGGCTGGAGAGTTGATTATGGCGCCCAGTTTGCAGTCATCTGCGAACTTGGTCAGCCACAGTCCTTCCATGTTGGCCTGTACCGCCGATAAATATATACCGAACAAGAGAGGTCCCAGGACTGAGCCTTGTGGGACACCACTTGTAACTGGTTTGGCGTCTGACATGGCTCCAGCAATTCTAACCATGTGGGTTCTGTCCTTGAGCCAGTTTGCAACCCATCTAGTGACATAGGGGTTTATATTTAAGCTGGTGAGCTTATCTATAATGCCCGAGTGGGGTATTGTATCGAAGGCTTTTGCGAGGTCCAGGTAGGCTGTGTGGACCACCTTCTCCTCGTCAATGGCCTTGGTGACTGTTTCAAAGAAATTGACCAGGTTTAAGAGGCAGGATCTGCCCTTAACAAAGCCAAACTGGGTAGGATCCAGTATCTGTAGGTCCCCAATATCTTTATTTATGAGGTCCATGATGATCCTTTCCATAGCTTTGCAGACCAAGCTAGTCAGGCTTATGGGGCGAAAGTTTCCAGGATCCATTGAGGCACCACCTTTGTGGAGAGGGACCACTGTTGCTGTACGCCACTCTTTGGGTACATATCCTGTAGTAAGGCTAAGATTGAACAGTAATTTTATGTTTGGGTTTAGCTCTTTTTGGAGTTCATGTAGGAAGCAGCCCGGGACACCATCTGGTCCCATTGATGCTGTGTTTTTTGCTTTGGAGAGGGCGGCTCTTACCTGAGCATCTGAGATGTCAGGGGGCAGCACTCTGTTGGGATAGATATTTTCCCTATTGGTGGGGAGAGGGGGGAGAAGTTTGCACTGAACCTGTCAGCTAGGATGTTGGCAATTTCTGTGGGCTCGGTGTATTTTTTGTCATTTTGGACTAATTCTGAGCATATCTGGGAATTCCCACCCAGGTTCCTAACATAACCAAAGAAAGCCTTGTGATTATCCTTAGTGTCCTGTGCAATTTTTCTCTCGAAGCTGGCCTTAGACGATTTTATGAGTGCCCGTAGTTTTTTGCTAATACTGATCAGAGATGCCTTCCCTTTTTTGGGATTTTGCTCTATCATGTAGTAGCTTCCTCCTTCTATTGTATATTTTGTTTATGGCTGGGGTCCACCAGACAGGACGTCTGCCTTTGGAGGATTGGGTCTTGGTTTTATTTGGGATTGCAAGATCCATGCATTCCTGAAGGTGTTCATAGAATGCATTTATAAAGGATTCTGCGGTCTGGGCCGTATTTTCCACAGGCCCGGGGCTTTGAAGCATTTCGCCTCGGTTTTGAGACGTGTGAAATTTGCTTTAGAGAAGTTTTTCACTGTGGTTTTCTGGGCAGGGGGTGGGGTCAGGATGTGAATATCCAGTGAGATTAGTTTATGGTCTGATCTTACCAGTGAGGGATACACTTCTGGTCTGGAGCATAGTGTCCCCATGTTGGTGATGATCAGGTCCAGTATGTTTTCCCCTCTTGTGGGAGTGGTAACAAGTTGTTCCATAGCATTTGAGTTTATAAATTCTAGGAATCTTTGGGCTAGGGTGTTGGAGCTAGAATTATGCTCCCAGTCTATGTTTGGGTAGTTGAAGTCGCCCAATATAATGGTGTTTGGAGAGACCTTCATATTTTCCAGTATTCTCAGGAAGGCCAAGTGGGGTTCCTGTGTTTAGGAGGGTGGTCTGTAGCAGGCTATAAACTGGAAGGCAGTTTTACCCACAGTTAGTTGCACATGGATATTCTCTGATGCCTCGTGCTGTGCCACCAACCTGGAGGTGTGGGTATCTTTGACGAATATTGATACTCCCCCTCCTTTTCTGGTTCGGTCCAAGTTTTGGGGCCGAAAAGCATGGTATGAGGTATAACCTGGTAGTGCTGGGGTGCTCTCAGGAGCCTTGAACCAGATTTCTGTTACTGCACAGATATAGATGTTCTCCATGCTAAGGAGAGTTTCGAGTGCGTGCATCTTGAGGTTTAGACTTCTGGCGTTGAGTAGCATTACTCTTAGTTTCTTATCCCTTGTGATACCTATGGAGGTGGGTTTGTCTTTTGAGCCTTGCCTAAAAAAGGCACTATGGGGGTAGCAAGAGCCTTTGCCAATATCCGAAAGCCCAGGGGTGACAGGTGCAAGCCGTCCCTAGCGAAGCATCGTGGCTTGTCGAGCATGTCATCCCAGGCTGACAGGCATTGGATCCCCTTTGAATGACACCAACACTTAAGCCAATTGTTGAAATTGATCATCTTGTCTTCATATTGTGGCATCATTCTTGGTGAGGGTGAGATGCTACTCAAGGTCAGGGTCATACCGGCCTGGGCTACATGCTCAGAGAGCTCCTCTATGTCTCTTTTCATGTAGTCCAGGGAGGTACGTCTCAGGTCATTCACACCAGCATGGACAATGACTGAGTCATATTTGTACTTGCCTTGGAGTGACCTGAGTGCTTGTGTTATGTGGTGGATCCTAGCGCCCGACAGGCAGCTCACCGTGACCTTCTCCTTGTTCAGCCTTGTGAGCGGGACGTCAGTGTGCCTGACGATAGAGTCACCTATTACAAGTGTATCAGGTGTGTTGTTTCACCTTAAGGGCTGTGACTGTTCGGCACACTGGCTTTGTGAGCTATGTGTTGCACGTGTTTTGTTTTGCGGTAGCGGTTGCTTGGGTGTCTGCTTTGGAGGTCTCTGCTGCTTAGGCAGATTTTTATTTAGAGCCTCTGAGTATGTTTTTGTGTGTTTATGTGTTTGGTTTGTTGTCGTGGTAGGTCTATGTGAGACTGGAATTGTAGTGAGTGTGGTTTCCTTCTTCTCCTGACTGGTTACACCAGTACTGAGTTGAGAGAGCTTAGCCTCCAGTTTGGCTATATGGTTGCATCTCTCACATGTGTTGGAATTTGTTGGGAGGAGGAGTTGGTTGTCTGTGTACATGAGGCAGTTGTAACAATGCCTCAAGATTCCCAGATTCACCAGCTGGACTGGAGAGGAGATTGACAACTGACCTTTGGACATGCTAGAATAGTATTGGGAATTCCTTTATAATTGAAAAAAAGGGCCAATGGGGAACAAGGTACTCAAGGGGAGTTTGTGACGGTGTAGTGCTTTTAATTTTTTAGAGCTGACTTATATAATTGCTTTAGTGAGCAAGTGCCAGGTAGCTTAAATGCAATGTGCTACAGGTAACTTAAATGCAAAAACGACAAACAGTAACTTTCTTTCAAGTGAGACAAGGAAATATGTACAGTAAGCAATGCAGATATCACTAGGGATCCACAGAAGTGCTAAAAGGCCGCGTTTTAGGTGGAATTAGCGTTTCAGGGAAATAAACAAACAACAAGCATACAAATAAAGCTAGATTCAGCAGGCCTGGATCTAGTCTATGCTACAGCAAACAAGGTGTACCAATTTCAGTAAGAAACAGTTAGAATATGCAGGCACTATAAGCCTCTAACCAGAAATTCCCTGCTCAGAAGGGCAGAGTCCAGCCTCTCCTCCCAGAAGAGTGCAGACTGCAATCCTTCTTAACTTAAAATAACTGGCCTGAAGCCCAAGTGCTTAAACCAGAACTAATACACTTTTAGAATAACAGACACTGAGCTCTCAATCAGCAATTCCCAACTTAGAAGGATGTAAGCTACCTGTTCTGTCACCACAGTGCAGGCCACAAACCTTCCTAATGTAAAACAACTGGTCTGAAGCCCAAGTGCTTAATCCAAAAGACTTAGAAATGATAGCTACACTTTAATCAAGTTACTACCAGCAGTAATAAATACAAGTGAATACTTTAAAGAATGCCTGGATTAGTGCTCAAGTTATACAAACAAAGCTAGATTCAGCAGGCCTGGATCTAGTCTATGCTACAGCAAATGAGGTGTACCAATTTCAGTAAGAAGCAGTTCAAATATGCAGGCACTATAAGCTTTAACCAGAAATTCCCAGCTCAGAAGAACAGAGTCCAGCCTCTCCTCCCACAAGAGTGCAGAACACAAACCCTCTTAATGTAAAATAACTGGCCTCAAGCCCAAGTGCTTAAACCAGAATTAATACACTTTTAGAATAACAGACACTGAGCCCTCAATCAGCACTTCCCAACTTAGAAGGATGTAAGCTACCTGTTCTGCCACTACAGTGCAGACCACAAACCTTCCTAATGTAAAACTGGTCTGAAGCCCAGGTGCTTAAACTAAAAGGCTTACAATGAGTTTCACCAAACAGTAATAAATACAATTGAGTACTTTTAAGATGACGCAAAAGCAAAATAAAGTAGGAAAAAACACAAATACAGTAAAAGCAGATACACTTTTTTTTTTTTTTTTTTTTTTTTGTGGAAAGAGAGAAAGGAGTAGCAGAAACTAAGCTGATTGGCCTTCTCAAATGCTCTCCCTGTACTGGGTAGAATGTGGTAATGACACTAGACTGGGAGGAGGGTGCCAGATCAAATTTACACTAGGGGCGGGCAACTGCAAAGCCACCAACTATAAAAACACTATACCAACAAGGAGGGAGGGTGGGAAACAAACAGCAGAAATGTTACTCACAGCTCCCTCTCTGAACTCCATTCTGCCACCCAAACTGCCTTTAACTCAATAGAATCTTGGCTTACTGACAATCAACTCATACTAAAATCCAAAAAAACAAAACTGCTACTGTTTCTCCCTAAAAATCTGTCCCATATCAAATCTACTTTCTCCATTCTATCTCTTAACAACACCTCCATACAAGTAGAACCTAGCACCAAACTCTTAGGAATCACCACAGATGACCAATTGAAGTTTGACATACATATCAATAACTGTATCAAAAAGACCGATCAAAAACTTGGACTACTCTACAGATCAAAAAAATTCCTTTCCTCTGATGCCAAGATTATGCTCTCCCAATCATACCTCTTACCCAGTCTTGTGTATGGCTCCCAGATCCTTACTACTATTGACTCTACCCTTCTCACCAAGCTTGAAACCTCCTACAATAAAATAGCACGATTTGCAGCAAATCAAAACTATAAATCCCATCACTGCATCTCACTAAAACAAATGAACTGGTTAGAAGTACCTCACCATCTTGTACTCTCTCAACTCTCCATTCTTCACTCTATCCTTTACTTGCCTTCATATTGTCCAACACTTGCACCACTTATTTCTTATTACACTCCCTCCACGCAACTTAGAAGCTCTAACCAAAACTTACTCCAAATCTATAAACCCAAAACTAAAACTGGATGTAAACTGTATAGCTATCACCCATCTATGTCCTGGAATAAACTACCTCAATAGGTACGGTCCCTTACCAACACAAAATTATTCAAAGCAGCATTAAAAGAACACCTCGAAAATCACTGGTACTGCCACTGTACTCAGCCACCATAAAAATATATTAATTGTATCCCTCTTTCTCCCTCTTCTATCATACTATTCTACTTTACTTACCCACTCTCCTGAAGTTCCACAAATGTTCTACTCTCGACCTCCAGTTCTCATCTCAAATCAAACTTTTCTATTCTAAATCCCCGTCCTCCCTGCCCTTCTTCAGGCTGTTTCTTACTTCCAACCTCCCTCTTTTCTATACTAATTCCTAAACCTCCGCCATTTTACGTACACTCATCTTCACATCTTACTTCTTTGCTATACTCTATAAAGCCTTGATTCTAAACTACCATTTAATCAAATTGTATTGTAAAGACTGTAAATAGTTGTTTTTCTTTCGTGATTGTAATGTAAAGACTGTAAATAGCTTGTTTATTTCTTTTTTATTGCGTACTCTATTTGTTAGACTATGCTGTGTAATCCTTATACTTGACTGCTATATTTGTACGTTAATGGAGCTTTTCTCCCTGGGTCACTGCTGAAAAAGGACACCTGCCCAGCCAGACTAACCCGGTCAATAAATGTAAAATAAAATAAATAATAAATAAATAAATATTTTGTGAGATACACTTAGGTGCAAGGGTAGGCCAGTAATTGTTAGCTTAGTATGCACCTAGGAACCTAGGAACCTATGAATGTGGACATTGATAGGACTGATTGGCCTAGGGTTATGTTGACCCCCAGGTATGCCTCTCATTCTCAAAGGTTTCGTTCTTCTGTTCGCAGTGTCCATTCAAGTATTTCTACACTCCAGCCAGATTTGGTAACATGTTCCTGGGGGCTTCCTCCTTCTGTTGGCACTGCCAGTCAGATGTTGCTGGGTATTGGCTGCATATCTTTTGGGACTGTCCTAATTTGAATGGCTTTAGGGAACTGGTTCAATGTATTTGCCAAGTAATGGGTCTGATCAATTTGTCTTAAAGCCCATGGATCTTCTCCAGGGGTTCCTTTAATGTAAAAAAAAACATTCCTATGTAGAATTTAGTCACTTAAATACAGTGTTAATCGGTTTTAAAAAGTGTGTTAGCAGAAGATGGAAAACCACAGGGTCTCTAGTCTATTTGGATCTTTATTAAGTGTTGAATGAACAAGCTAAGTTTGAAACTGGTTTGGGTGATTACCACGTGCATTTAAGGTGGAGGTGGGATTACATCAAGGATCAGCTCTGAGCCCTTTCTTATTTGCAATGGTGATGAACAGGTTGACAGAAGAGATCAGACAGGAGTCCCCGTGGACTATGATATTTGCGGATGACATTGTGATCTGTACTGACAGTAGGGAACAGGTTGAGGAGACCCTGGAGAGGTGGAGATATGCTCTAGAGAAGAGAGGAATGAAGGTCAGCAATACTAAGACGGAATATATGTGTGTGAATGAGAGGGAGGATAGAGGAATGGTGAGGATGCAGAGAGTAGAGCTGGGGAAGGTGGATGAGTTTAAATACTTGGGATCAACAGTTCAGGGTAATGGTGAGTGTGGAAGAGAGGTGAAGAAGAGAATACAAGCAGGGTGGCGTGAGTGGAGAAGAGTTTCAGGAGTGATTTGTGACAGATGGGTACCAATAAGAGTGAAGGGGAAGGTCTACAAGAGGGTAGTGAGACCAGATATGTTATATGGGTTGGAGACAGTGGAATTGACAAAAAGTCAGGAGTCAGAGCTGGACATGGCAGAGTTAAAGATGTTAAGATTTGCACTGGGTGTGACGAGGATGGACAGGATTAGGAATCAGTATATTAGAGGGTCAGCTCAGGTTGGACAGTTTGGAGATAAAGCCAGATAGACGAGATTGGGTTGGTTTGGACATGTGCTAAGGAGGGATGCTAAGTATATTGGGAAAAGGATGCTAAGGATGGAGCTGCCAGGTAAGAGGAAATGAGGAAGGCCTAAGATAAGGTTTATGGATGTGATGAGAGAGGACATGCAGGCGGTTGGTGTGAAAGAGCATGATGCAGAGGATAGGAAGAAATGGAAACAAATGATCAGCTGTGGCGACCCCTAATGGAAACAGCCAAAAGAAAAAGAAGAAGAAGATGGGAAATTACCACTTCTGGAAGGTTTGTTAAGATATATGAATTTATTAAACCCATTCTATGCTATAATAAATGCCACTAACTATGAAATTAATATTCTATGTTTGTATTACATAGATCTATTTTGATTTATTATTTATTTATACTATTTATTCTAATATTATTGCCTATGTAGAACTTTTTTAGACCATAACTATACATAAATATTATAAATATCATAAAAATTATAATAAAAATTATAATACATATATATTGCCTCTATTTTTAATATAGTTTTCATTTGTACATTTCATATAGGTACATTTTTTAGAGATTCTATGACATATATATTTTTATATTTTTATACTTTAACACTTTTTAAAAGGAATAAACATACCTATTTATATATTTTAGACTCCAGTTTAGTTAAACATGCAAAACTTTGTTTGTTTTGTCTTGTCAAAATAGATAAAAGTGCTAAGCCAATTTTGACAGTCTCATTTATTCTAGCTTCAGATATAGGAATACATCCAGGTTTATATAGATATAGTTAAAAAGTACCTTCTACACATCGACATCTCCAACCTTTTATGTATAAGGGCAATTCTAGATACATATATAATGTCTCTGTACTTTTTTATGTTTCTTATATCATTTTATTTCATAGAACTTATCTAAGTGCTGAGGCTTTTATGCGATATGGACAGGAAGATTTTTATGCTTGATTTTGAATTTGTTTGTCTATAGATTGAGATAGCTTTTACAACTCTTCAGAAACTGCACTGACACTTTAATAGATATAACAGCTTTTTGCAATTAATTCTGTAATTACTACATTAAGTGGATAATTGATGCAATCTATTATCTATCTGTGCTATATAAGGAACTAGTTCTGACACAATTAAATAGATCTGAAGAAGCGTACAGTCCATACGTGAAAGCGCTCATCTCTTTTTGTACCTAAATAAAGAAGTTTTTGCTGCATTATCGTGGTGGTCTTCATACTGGTGTTCTTCAACGATATCTATCTGTTTTAGTGGTGAGGACCTTTGGAGGCTAGCTGGGATTGTGTTATATACTTGTTGCTGCTTCTACTTTATCCTTGGCTGCCTGCACACGATGGATGCTATTGCAATTGAACTGGACTATGCACCAAATAAACAATGTGGGGTAAGAAAATGGAACAACTTGCTAGAATTGAAAGATAATCCCTTACTAAGTATTAATATGGAGTTCACTTCAACTGTGTTAAATACAGAGAAAGGCAATACTGATAAGCTAAAAGACTTCAATGTCGCCATAAGAGATTTAGAAAACATATTATGCAAACTATATAGACTCACTTGGCAGAGACGCCACTTAGAAGCGTGTTTACACTTTAAAGTAATCCCAAGGGGAATGAGAGTTCTCTGTATGCCTTCATACGGAGAAACCCACCCCGAGCTATTAAGAAAATGGCAACAGTTAAACTTGGATCTGGGGTTCAACTACATAAGGCTTCTAATTGAATATTTTTCACCGATCGAGAAAGACCTTAACACACAGGCTGAAACTCTGACAAAAGACATTATGGCTAACTTTAAGGAGGAGCAATTTCAACAGAGACTAGATAATATGTACAATCAGCTTTTTATTTATGTCGACAAACTACAACAGATAAAAACACGCAAACTCTACAGAGACCACACAGATTTTGCCAATAATCATGTTTTTGCCTGGCCGAGATACCGAGAAGTTACTACAACTGAAAATGTGTTTAGTGTGAACTCTGGTCAAACCGAAGAACATTTTCTTAACCAGAGTAATGTTCCGTCTTCAATGAATACCAACTCCACCTTAAGGAATCCGGTCATTACAACTGAAGCCCCTACGTCATCTGCATCACTGAACATATCGAACCATGAGGTGAGAGACACTCCCCCTCCTAACCAACAAGCATTTGCTCAACAGAATGCGAGTATACAAGGTGCCAAACCCAAAATTAAACAAGGTAATCTAGAGGGTTTTTTACCCCTACCACTGAAGTTTCGGAAGAACTTCCAGAGCAGATCGAGGAGCAGAGGCCGTACCAAAAGAAAGTACTCTGGGGAAGAAGCGACATTCGGCAACAGAAACCGGAGAAGGGAATAGAGAATTTAATTTTTAACCTTTCACAACGGACTTTAACTGAGACTGACTATGTATTACTAAATAGAGGTTTATCCTTCATACCAGCCCAGGTTAGTAATATTAGTGAAGTGTTAATTGACCTGCGGCTATTTGTTCGTAAAGTTAATCTGAAATGCATTTTTGAAAAAAACAGAGCCAATTCTATTAACTATAACATGGAGGCTAATAATTTTAAAAGGAAGAGTACTTTTACTCCTTCCCAGACACCAGTTACTGAATGCTTCACAAAAGCCTGTGAAACAGATTTTTATAGACATTTTAATAATAAAATGAAAAATTTATATACTAATATATCACATTCTGAATGGGAATCTTTATATGCCCTTCAACATGATAAGAATATAGTAATTAAACCTGCCGATAAAGGGGGCGGCATAGTGATATTAGATAATACATTATATAACAACCTAATGCATACTATGCTTAGAGACACCGACACCTATAAGGAGATAAATACTAATGACCTGACAAAAGTTATCTTTTCAGTACACCATGAACTATATGACTTCCTGATGTGCAGACAGATAGACCAGGAATTATATCAGTATTTTTTAATAGAGCAACCCAAGATTCCATACATAAAAGGGCTGCCTAAAATACACAAAGGCATAATACCACCACCTTTACGTCCGATTGTGGTTGGAGATGGTTGGGTTACTGAAACTATGTCAGTATATATAGAAAAGAAATTAGGACCTATTATTGATGATATAGCTTCCATCTTAAAAGATACATATCAGTTGCTAGATGTACTAGGAGATTTTAAAGAGGGTATCCCTACTAACAGTCTTCTAATAACTATGGACATGAAGAATTTATTTACCTCTATTCCGAATAGCTATGGTTCTGAAGCTATTAGACACATTATTCACAATATAGGTAAATTTAATAATAATGAACAGATTCTTTTGAATGCCATTCTAGATCTCATATTAAATAATAATGTCTTCATGTATGACAATACCTTGTTTCTGCAACAATGGGGAGTGGCCATGGGCACTCCCTGTGCGAATACTTATGCGAATCTTGTGGTCTATTACTGGGAGTGCATGCACTTATTCAATAATGTTAACTTTGAAAAGATGTTACTATATAAACGGTTTGTGGATGATATCATAATCTTTTGGAATGGTACGCTAGAAGAATTCCTTGATTTTGTGGAACATCTAGAAGCCACTACTTCCTTCTTTAAATTTACCATTGAACATTCCACAACTAAAATAAATTTTCTTGATATTACTATTATTAAAGATGACAATGGTCATCTAAGTCATACCATCTACAGGAAACCCTGTTGGAAGAACACATTATTAGAATATAGTAGCATGCACCCCAGACACATATTTCGCAATATTATAAAGGGTCAGTATACTAGGGTTAATAAACTATGCAAGGACCATGGAGACAGAATGGAACAAATATTGAAATTAGAAGACATGTTTATAGAGAGAAATTATAGTAAGGAATTGATTCAACTGGTTAAACAGCCCTCTGGCTCATTTCAAACTTCCTCTATACAGAAAAAGAGCCTAAATCAGGCTCAAGGAGGTTATAGTTTGAAGAAAAGTGTTATACCTTTTCAAACTAGATATACCAGTGACAATAGATCTGTTGTTGAGATTATACAAAAAAACTGGCATATTCTCCTTACCAATGATGATATAAAGAGTTTGATAGGAACAAAACCAAGGTTTATTTATACTAACAGCAAGAACCTTAAAAGACTACTATGTATTGAAAAGTATAATGACAAGTCTAGTAAGGTACATGACATAAAACAACTTGATGAAACAGAAGGATGGACTAGATATAATAAATTAGGAACTCATCCATGTAATACATGTAATATGTGTAGCTATATCTCCAACGATATAAATTTTACACATCTCAAGCTAGATATTAATTTTAAACCTAATTTTAAATCAACTTGCACTAGTTCAAATTTGATATATCTAGCAAATTGCCAGGATTGTGATGCGTTCTACATAGGAATGCCAACAAGACCTTTGAAAGAACGCATATATAACCATATATACGACATTAGGAAAAAAGATCAGAAAAATGCCCTTGCTAAACACATATCAAATAATCCTGATCATAGTTTCAGATTTAGAACACTACAACTTGTACATCCAAATAATAGGAAAGGTGACACATTTAATGAATTAGAAAGCATAGAATTACAATGGATCCTTAGGTTTAAAGCACACTATAGCCCAGGTCTGAATCAGTATATTAGTGTCAGATCGGTACTTAAAAAGAGAAGTTTAAAATAAAATAATAAATCTTAGTGATTGATCTATGTTTTATTGCCACATTTACTTCCATACTTTGTATTATTCTTGAGGCTTAACTACTATTTTTATATATAAATAATATAAATAATATAATACATTAATTATGATTCCCATATTTAGACACATAAATAAACATCAGATACATATATTTTTAATATTCATTCTCAATACATTTTTGTTAAGATATATGAATTTATTAAACCCATTCTATGCTATAATAAATGCCACTAACTATGAAATTAATATTCTATGTTTGTATTACATAGATCTATTTTGATTTATTATTTATTTATACTATTTATTCTAATATTATTGCCTATGTAGAACTTTTTTAGACCATAACTATACATAAATATTATAAATATCATAAAAATTATAATAAAAATTATAATACATATATATTGCCTCTATTTTTAATATAGTTTTCATTTGTACATTTCATATAGGTACATTTTTTAGAGATTCTATGACATATATATTTTTATATTTTTATACTTTAACACTTTTTAAAAGGAATAAACATACCTATTTATATATTTTAGCCTCCAGTTTAGTTAAACATGCAAAACTTTGTTTGTTTTGTCTTGTCAAAATAGATAAAAGTGCTAAGCCAATTTTGACAGTCTCATTTATTCTAGCTTCAGATATAGGGCTACATCCAGGTTTATATAGATATAGTTAAAAAGTACCTTCTACACATCAACATCTCCAACCTTTTATGTATAAGGGCAATTCTAGATACATATATAATGTCTCTGTACTTTTTTATGTTTCTTATATCATTTTATTTCATAGAACTTATCTAAGTGCTGAGGCTTTTATGCGATATGGACAGGAAGATTTTTATGCTTGATTTTGAATTTGTTTGTCTATAGATTGAGATAGCTTTTACAACTCTTCAGAAACTGCACTGACACTTTAATAGATATAACAGCTTTTTGCAATTAATTCTGTAATTACTACATTAAGTGGATAATTGATGCAATCTATTATCTATCTGTGCTATATAAGGAACTAGTTCTGACACAATTAAATAGATCTGAAGAAGCGTACAGTCCGTACGTGAAAGCGCTCATCTCTTTTTGTACCTAAATAAAGAAGTTTTTGCTGCATTATCGTGGTGGTCTTCATACTGGTGTTCTTCCACTTCTGGAAGGTGAAAAAGTCTAAATGGTCCAATTGGTTTCAGTTTGTTGATTTATTTCATCAGAAAATTCAAGATAGGGAAGACATCCAGCTGGGAAATAGGCCTGTCTGAAGCCATCTAATAATGTTCTGGATTGGTTAAATTCTGGAGTAGTCATTAGAACTCATATGGTGGAATACATTATTTAGCTGCAGTTGCTTAGTGCTGTCACTTACGTTTCACTGTTACAAGGACAGGTTGTGTTAATTTTATTGTCTTTACTCGGGAATAATGATTCCTACATTATTGCATATTAGCTGTTTTCTTTTATATGTTTGTTGTTTGATTTGCCAGTAGGTGGTTGTTGTTAAAATGATACCTAGCATAATGCAGCCACAGGTAAATGTGTACTGTTAGATGTACTGCTAATAAACATACATAACAGTCTGAAAACGTTAAATATCCTCCCAAATACTATCAGTGACCACACTTCATTTATTTCTTCCTGGTCTCTAAAGTCAATAAAATGACCAGGGCAGATATTATAAACAACAACTTGTGGAGATGAGTATCTCAAAGAATTCTTACTCTGAAGTGGCTTTTAAAAAGAACAGCAATTGGTGTGTACTACTTTATAAGAACTGCCTTTGAAAGTGGATGATTTTAAACATAATATACAAAACCTCAAAGAGAACTGTCAAAAAACAAACTGATGTATTTAAGGAACTGCTTCAGCAACATCATACTAAAATAAAAAACAGAGAAACTTCTTTGAATGATATTAAGGGAAGGCTCAAGGAAGAGGAAATTCAGAAAGATTTTCTCCTCAAACAGAATACATGGCTTCTCAATAAAGTGGATGATCTGGAAAACAGGGAGAGCTGGGCCAACATCAGAATTTTCGGGCTGCCTGAGAAAACTGAAGGTGAAGACATTATTTCATTCTTAAATTCTTGGATTCCTGAAATTTTAGAACAAAAAGAAAGTTTCTCATATGGCATTGAAAGGGCACATAGAGCCGTAAGGAAGCCAGTTTCAACTTCATCTTCTATACCTCCAAGGTCAATTGTAATAACATTTTTGTCCTATCTGGACAAGGAACTGGGACTAAAAATAGTTTGGAGAAAATGTCCTTTAAAATATAATTAAAATGTAATCAGATTTGACAGTGACTTTTCCTCCAGAGTATTGGAAGAGAGGAAAAAAGCTTGGCCATTTCTAAAACTACTTAAGCAAAATAATATCAAAGTGCAGCTTGTTTTTCCTGCCAGAATTTAATTCTTCTATTTAAATGAAATGAGAACTTTTAACAACTTAGAAGAAGCCTCCTTATTCATCAAAAATAATAATGTTATATCTATTCTTGAAGATATTGATTGGTCATCGCCTTCCTTGAAGAGAGCTACTGACAAGAACTCCTGCACTGACGTTAAAAAGGGAAAAAAAAATGAATCTAAAATAGCTGTTCCTGCTAAATGACTCAAAGCACCTACTTCAGTATGATTTGTGTCTGGCATATTAATTAAAATGTAAGTTTTGTCTTAAATAAGTGAATTTTTGAACCTAAAAAAGTGGTCTACATAACTAGTAGAACTATTTCAAATTTAAATTAAATGGCAATACTGTACAGTAAATTGATTGATTTCTTTCCATGTTAGAACAGGTAATTAAATCTTATTTGTTGGGGATTTTTGTTGGCTTCTCTTGCTCTGCTATTGAATTTTATGGTTACTAATCTATTATAGTGTGGTAGTGCTGATGGGGTACATGCTTCTGTTATAATGTATTTTAATACTTCTGTGACATGATGATGTGTTTATATATAGCGATATAGGGAACACTGTTGGGTTTAGATGTTTGCTCCCATCATGGATGGTTGTTGATTGGTGGCTGATGGTTTGTTTTGTTTTGCTTTATTTTTGTTAGAAAAATATGTAATAGTAATATGCATGCTTAGTGCATTTAGTGCATTTGAGATTTAAAAGGGTTAATACATTTATTCTGTTCACACTGCATGAATCTGCACAGCCATTAGAAACTTAACAAGAAGCATTCTATTTTCTGCTAATGTCAGCAAATAACAAGAAGTAATTCATTTCTGCTAATGTCATGAAAATTAACAAAGGGATATTGATTTCTGCTTATGCCATGAGAAAACATGCAGCTGCTAGAAGCTATTGATAAAGAAAACAATAGATGCTTGAAAGTTTAAACCGTAGTCAGCATTACTTGTACTGAAGCTAGAAATGTACCTTAAATCTAGGTAAAATGTAACACATGTATTAGAACAGTACAATAGAAGAATTGAAATGCTGAAATGGACTGACATAATCCCAAGGCCAGGTTGTTTTTCTCAAAATGTTTTTGCAGAATGACAGATATTTTAACTTGGTCAGCAATAAGTCTAACAATATTTTCTGTAGAACATACAGAAAGCTGTGTCTAACTACGTCAGCAATAGAATGTAACATTTCCTATGTGACAGGAAGAGAACTATATAAGTATAACCTACTAGTCATTAATCATTTAGACAAACCCTGTGCATACATGCTTTGTCTCCTTGCTGCAAGTAATAAAGGGTGCCTTGCTTGAACCTAACGTGAATTAGTCTTTGAAGTTTTTTCCTTTGACAGATTGGTCCTTCGGACCGGAATCCTCTCTTCACCTCGGATCAGATGGGCCAGGTAGTTGAAACCATATGGGGAAGAAACCAAATCGGTTCTTCTTATCTGAAAAGCCGTCCGACTGAATTGTCGTTCAAAAGAGGCCAGCCACTTTCTGATCTGCGACTGAAGGACGGGTCTCCGCGAATTGGTGATCAATCACATAGGCTCAGGTAAGGTGAATCTACTTTTTTTTCTGTTTTCTGTTTTAGATCAGGGACTAGATGTGTATTGTTTTTGTTAGACTGTATTTTTCTTACAAGTCAGGGATAAAAAAGATTACTGTCTTGTCATAGAACAGGAGAAACAGAATACGTAGGCAGTCATTCTGAAGAGACTATAACAAAATCTGTGGTACCACATTAAAAAATAAGAGAAGTTACGTAATGATCAAAGGGTAGAACAAAATGGGTAATAATTGCGCAAAAAGACCCCAAAATCCGCCGTTAACAGAAGACGCAAAATACACGCAGTCGCAGTGCGCCGACAATATTAAATATTATTCAAAATGGGTTAATAAGTACGAATTCAATGGAAAATTAGAAAAATCCTTGCTTATCAAACTTGTTAAACAGCTCAAAATCAATTCCAAAGGTCGGGTAAAAAAGCAACGTAAATTAGGAATTCCTCAGGCACACAGGTAGCTTGAGGAAGTAAACCATAGGGAACAAAAGAACAAAAATTCAAAAGCAATATTTTTAGATAAGGAGGATAATAACTTAGTAATAGCATCAGCACGTCCGCCTCCCTTACCGGAATATGAAGCAAGTGAACAGGTTAGGCTAAAGGCTTCTCTGCCATTCTGCACATGGTTATGTTTGGCTTTTATCAGTGATCAGGTATCATCCTGGCGATTGTTCAATGGGTGAACAGAAAGTTGTTAGGTATGTGGTCCTGGAGACCATTAAGAAGCTTAGCCCAATTTCCAAATTGTCCCTGAGCACTGGCTGGTTAAGTGATTTCCTCAGCATCACACAGAAGGCCAAAGGAGGTTGAGGAAAACAAAACTACATTACAGGAAGCAGCTTGTGCTTCTGCAATAAATGGGGTGATGGAATGGTGCAAATTCCATATTGTGAAGCATCGCGTGGCATTTTAAGACAAAGATGGATCACAGTGGACAGCACCTCATCCAACATCATTTAGTTTGCGCTCTGAAGGTGTATTTGCAGCTTTCCTTCTGTTTCTATACAGACCATTTACTAAGAATGATTTAATGGCTGCAGTAACATTGAAAGGGTTATTACAAATGCAGTAGTAGCTTGCTAGTCCTAAATATAACATCAGCTGAATGATATTCTAACACCTGGATGTCTTTAAGACAGCCTCCAACTTACCTTGCAACATGTATAATCCATCATTTTCTATCATGTCAGCAATATGAAATGCTAAAAGGTGCATAATTGCCTATGTTTAAAACAAAGTCTGCACACTTTTATTATAAAACCTGGATGCCTTTAAGACCACATCCACAGCTTGTGTAATGCATCATTTTCAATCACATCTCAGGAATACAAAATGTTAGAAGATGTCCTGTTGCCTCTGTTTAAAACAAAGCCCGCACACATCTAATTTAATCAGTTGATCATCATTCTTTTCTGTCATCAGATTATCATCTGGGTAGCATAGATTATTAAGATTTCCTTGGAGTACCTGAAAACTAGGCTATCATATCGACGCAAATCGTTATGCATATTAATTTATAGGAATTTCTTGGAAGTATCTCCCGTTTCTTTTTTTTAAGTACACATTTGTTAGGTTAACTTTTGTAGATAACTCTTCATCAGGTATATGAAGATACCTTCAGTTCTTGCCAAGAGATATTGTATTGTCCTGAGTAGTGGGTTAAACGTGACATTGAAATCGCCTTAGATATGGACATCTCCAGATTTATCTTTCTTGAACACTCGAGTTTAAGCCATCTGGTCAGTTTTACCACCTGCACTTTCCTGTTTCTATTGTTCCATTTCAGTTTTAGGACTAAAGGTATAAGGTACTGCTGCAGACTAATGGAATTTTGAGGTGCAAATTGTTTTAGTTAAATCATTGACTTTATGCTCTTCTATATTTTAATTTCCCTTAAAAATACTTGGCTGACTTCTGCCAGTAGTTGTGACAGTTTGTCATCCCTAGCTAGGCTGTTACTGTGTTTGGCTGATACCTGTAGATCCTAAACATACCACCATTTAGGATGTGCATGCGAAAAGAATTTGGCATACTCTTGGACAGACGTGATTGGAAAGCAGATCCAGTACCCGTTCTATTTCAAGTTTTATTCTTCTGCCCCATAAGGCATAATCCAAACAATTTCTTAAGCAATTTGATTCATACTCTGCAGCTCTAAGCACATGTGCATCATGATATTCATATTATATTAATTCCTCCATTCTGTCTGACCCATCATTACTTCTTGCATCCACCATTTTGCATACATGCTTTGAACTGCTTGCCATCTTGCATCACATCTATATCATTGTTTGTTTTTATAGGTTCATAGGCAAATACTAGGCTATCAGTCTGCTGACTAGTACAAGCCTAGCCAACACCAGAAGTCAGAATCAAACCTTTTACCTTGTATCTGTGAGGTAAAGACCTCAACCATTATGCCAACCTGCCCTCTTCTGCTTGCATAGTCATTCATTAGGCCCTCATATTATATTTCATTTAGATTTTCTGTTTATACCAAGATATATCAGTTTACGTTCAAAGGTTCATAGGTATGTACTAGGCTAATGACCACCACAGTCTTCGTAAGCCTAGCTGTACAACCCAATTATGTCCCTACATATTATCAACATTTATTAGGAGGGTATATGTTAGGAAGTTTCTAGAGGTCATGTGGGGGAGGGGGTATGTTAGCTTTAGGTATTACTGCCTGCCTTTGTCTGCTAGAGACATGGGAGCCAGGCCCTGGGTTAATTTCTCATTTCCCATCCATTGGTCATAGTTATGTTTAAATAGGGTTAGAGATGGACCCTGCTTCCAGAGCATGGGGATCCTCTGAGACACATATCTGTCTCACCAATATGTCTTATTTATGTCACAAACAAAATTTAATCCTTGGAGCTAGTGGTTCTGATGCTGTTCATTTTGTGGATGTGTAGAAGTCTCATCAGGGTTGGATCTAAGGATTCCTTGTATGCCGGGCATAAACTGCCTCTCAGTAACATGTAGGAAACCCATAGAGATAGGGCTTTAAAGTGATCTGTATAGGATAATGCATTTATACACTGGATTCTTAACTTTTGTGGGTGTTCCAATGGTTGCATATGTCTAGTCAGGAACATGCCAAAGGAGGCACTATACTCAATGATGGGTCTGATTAGGGACAAATAAAATGGTACTATGGCATCCTTGGACCTGGATGCCATGCCCTTACCTACAAGTTGGGTGACATAGAATGATTTTCTTACTATTATGGCCACATGTTGGTCAATGGCCAGATCACTGTCTACATATGTTCCCAGATCTCTGACTATCTGGACAACTCTTAGGGTTTCCTATTGATGGAGTAATTAGTCTGGGTGGCAGTTTTCCCAAAAGAAACTATAATGCATTTCTTGGCATTGAGTTTTAGTTCGTGAGTTTGGCATAAGTTATTTGTCTTTGTTAGACCCTCTTGTAAGATGGTTGTTTCATGGGGGGAACTCTATGATAGCTCCCAATTTGCAGTCATCTGCAAACATGGTCAGCCAATGGCCCTTGACATTTAGCCTTTACCTCTGAAAAGTAGATACCACATAGGAACGGCCCCAACACAGAGCTCTGAGGTACCCCACTGGTTAGCAGTCTCTTAGTGGAGGTGGTATCATCAGTCTTGACTTCCTGAGTCATGTCTGTGAGCCAGATGGCAGTCCAGTAAGTCATGTAGGGTTATGCCACTTCCTGAATCATGTCTGTGAGCCAGATGGCAGTCCAGTAAGTCATGTAGGTTATGCCTAGTTCATTCAGTTTATCAGCTATGCCTGAGTGTGGTGTTGTATTGAATGCCTTAGCTAGGTCCATATAGGTGGTATGCACCATTTTCCTCTCATCCATTGCCTTGGTCACCCTCTTAAAGAAGTCTACCAGGTTTAGTAGGTATGTCATTCTCTTGACAAAGCCAAAATGGGTTGACCCCAGTGTCTGGATGTTGCCTAGAGCTGCAGAGTATGAATCAAATTGCTTAAGAAATTGTTTGGATTATGCCTTATGGGGCAGAAGAATAAAACTTGAAATAGAACGGGTACTGGATCTGCTTTCCAATCACGTCTGTCCAAGAGTATGCCAAATTCTTTTCGCATGCACATCCTAAATGGTGGTATGTTTAGGATCTACAGGTATGTTGATCATTTCCATGATAATTCATTTCATGGCTTTGCATATTAGACTAGTCAGACTAATAGGTCTGTTTTTTCCTGGATTGGCTGTTGGTCTATTCCTGTGAAGAGGGATAACTATATAAAGCTTGTCTTGAGGCTGTAGTTAAAAAGTGACTCAAGTGGTGCTGACAGGTCATACTTAAAGCTATTTAAGAAGCATACTGGGATATGTTGGGGCTCATTGAGGCTGTGTTATCAGCCTAAGGGAGCACCACTAGGACATTGTCTCTGTTAACAGTTGCAGGGTTATGCTAGTAGGTATTTTATGGGAAGAGATGGGGGAGAGTGGGGTGGGGGTAAAATTTGACCTGAATTTGTCAGCCAGCAAATTCGCTATGTCACTCTGCTCATTAAAGGGGATTGTATTGACCACCAGTTTGGCACACTTGTGTGTGCTGCCTTTGAGGTCTTAGACATAGCTGTAGAAGGCCTTGTGGCTGTCTTTAGCCTGTGAGGCTATCTTGACCTCATAAATGGCTTTGTTGGACTTACTTAGTCCTCTTAGCTTCCTGTTTAGTTTAATTAGAGAGCTTCTATCATTATAGGAGTTACTGTTCCTGATTTTAACCATGACTTTTTTCCATTTGTTATATACACTATTAAGGTTAGGATTCCACCACTGTGGTTTATTTTAGAGTTTGTTTTGGGCTGATTCTAGTAGGTACAGCAGCCTCTGTACAGCCATTTATGTCTGTACAGCATCCCTGTGAACAATTCCGCATAGGCTGCTGTGAACTCAGGGTTGGGAGGGGCAATGAATGTTGATGAACTATTGTTTAATAAGATGTAGTTTGCTTTGGAATAGTTCCTAACTGTCACAGGGTTTGCTGGGGTTACCAGGTCGATTTTTTATTTCACAGGAGACAGCTTTGTGGAGGATGTGATACTTGGAGGGGAAGTTGCATACTGGACAGTAATTTTGGGCTTCTGGTGGATATGCGTACTATCTGGACAAGGCTATTTGTGTTAATAAAGTCCATACATCGTGCCCGTGAATTATGAAGCAATGTGTGTTCCCCAGTCTATAGAGGACTAGTTAAATCTCCCATTAATGGAGTATTTGGCTTAATGGTGAGTATCTCCAGTAGGTCTAGGTATGAGATATAGGATTCTATGGACATAGAGGGTGGCCTATATCTTGCTAGGATATGGTATTGGACCTTGTCTGTGGTAATTTACACACAAATAAATTCCAGGTCATCGTCCTGGTTAACCAAAGTAGAGGTACGCTTGTTGCCACTATAGACTGAGACTTTCTGGTGTTTTGTTCCTGTCTGTGCAACTGATGGTTTAAACATTTTAAAGGCACTTTTGTCCCTGTCTGTGTAATTGATGGTGTAAACATGTTAAAGGCACTGAAGCCTTACATTGCTGGAGTATTTTCTGTGGATTTAAACCATGTCTTGGTAATGGCACAGGTATCTATATTCGTCAAAGTAAGGAGAGCTTGTAAGGTGTGGAGGTTGTTCTTTAGGTTTCTAGCATTGAACAGTAACTCCTTTAGATTTCTTAGGCTTTATTTGCCATGTCAGTAGGTTTGACAGTTTGGCATTGCCTAAAAAAGGCTCTAAGGAGGGGGATAAAGGTTTAGTTAATATTCAGAAGCCCAGGGGAGACTATCCATTGCAAAGCAAAGTAGTGTGTTAACCATGTCCTCCCACGCGGACAAATATTAAATCCCCCTGTAAAGACACCAGAAACTAAACCAATTACTAAAGTCAGTCATCATTTGCTCCTACAGTGGCATCATCCTTGGTTAAGGTAGAATGCTGCTCAATATAAGGCACTTGCCTGCCTGCAACACACATTCAGTGGGGTCAGTATTGTCTCTCTTCATATCTCTTCATATAGTTCTGGGAAGTATGTATCAGGTCATTATCACCCACAGGGAATATAATAGAAACATACCGGTACCTGTGTTGTGGTGACTTGAATGCATGTGTAACCTGGCAGATCCTGGCTTCAGATAAACAAATAACTGCTATCTTCTCCTTGTTCAGTCTGGTGAGGGGGACATCTGTGTGTCATACAATGGAGTCCCGTCTGGTGAGTGTGGCATCTGTGTGTCGTACAATGGAGTCCCGTCTGGTGAGTGTGGCATCTGTGTGTCATACAATGGAGTCCCGTCTGGTGAGTGTGGCATCTGTGTGTCGTACAATGGAGTCCCGTCTGGTAAGGGTGGCATCTGTGTGTCATACAATGGAGTCCCATCTGGTGAGTGTGGCATCTGTGTGTCGTACAATGGAGTCCTCTATGACAAGAGTCCAGGGGAATGTGTTGGCTTGCTATATAGGTTATGGTCTTGGGGCTACACTGAGTGTGGTGTTTGGTGTTGCTTTTGGTGAGTGCTTTAGAGACTGCTGTTTATAGGCTTAGGAGGTCTTTGATGTTTGGGAAGACTGCTTTTTAATGCCTCAGCATAGGTTGGTCTATGTGTGTGGTGGATACTCTGTGGTGGATGTAGTGTGTGTGTGTGTTCTTGTCAACCTTGTTTCTATTCAAGATTTTTGCCTCTGGTGAACTTTTGTATAAATATATATATATATATATATATATATATATATATATATATATAGATCTAGGACTATGGAACAAAAGTTCAATAGTCCGAATCCACAATCACCAAACACACTTTAACGAAAGTGCTTTCAACAAAAAAGTGCTTCCGTTAAAGTGCATTAAAAAAATCTATTTTTATGCAGGGAGGCAAGCCCCCCTGCAACCCCACAGCCCCCCACACCCCCTACTTTAATATTTTCACTCTGAGATCGCACTACAGTGAGGAAAATGGAATATTCCCTTATCCACACCGCAGTACGATCTCTGCAACAGTCATTCCCCCACGAATCCCTCTAGCTGCAGGCATACTTCCGCGAAAGTGCTTTTTTAGTAGCACTTTTGCTGAAGTATGCCCAGCTGTTTGTGCTTCTGTTAAAAGTTCATTCAGGGATCAGTACCGATCCATTATGGATCTATATATCACACAAAGTATTTGTTTCTTTAAGGATTAAATTGTCATCTGTGAACATGAGACAATTGCTTTATTTTCTCAAGATGCATATCTACCAAGCTGGCTATGGAGACATTTGGAAATTGCATATCCATGTAGTTTGGACCTGTATTTGGGTGGGATACTGTAGGTCATAGACTGGGTTATACAGAGGTCTCCTTGGGTGGTCTCTGGGGTATGGCACTAGCCTAGGTTAGATCGTGCCAGGATTTGACAGTAGTGCTGTTTAATGTGCAAAGTAGCTGCTCTAAGCTTGTTACCATGCAATGGCTTTGTTTTAGTCACACTAAGTTACAGCTTTCAGTTCTAAGGGAAGTCTGATAGATACAATTTACTTTCTGGATGTTTGTGTCCATACAGGGCACTGCTAAACTCTTGATGTAATAACACCAAGTAAGATTGCTTGGGAGTGTAATGCTACAACAAAACAACTTAAAGAAACCACCTTGACAATTCAATTTAAAATATTAGGGACCTTTAAAATGATTTAAAGGCAAAATCAACAAATAAAGCAAAAATAAAGCAGTAGTATTCTAAACAGTTAGCAGAAGTACAACGCAATAAAATAAATCTCTTATCTGCCAAGGATGGTGCAGGATTAACTCAGGACCCCCCCCTCAGACTGCAGCAAAAGCACCAAGCAGATGAGCGCCTTGGAGAAATGAGCAGTAGCAATTTGTAGTAATGTAGGTTTACTCAAGTGCAATATTGGTTTGCTTGGTGGGCACTTAGTATTACAGATATATGGGGAACAACGGGTGGGAAAATACTTAAATAGGTTTCACATTAGACAATAGCAATGAAAGACGGGAGGGAGGGACTTTGGAAGTCAGATTACAATAAGGGGCAGAAGCCAGCGACACAGTCTTGAGCTCTAGTCCTACAGTTAGAATTCCAGAAAATATTAGGTTAATGTCCCAGTAGGGGGTGGAACAGACTCAAAGAACAATGGAAAATAGTAGCAAGGTAAACAGAAAAGCACTGAAATGAAACTTTAGGCAGGTATATACATCTATAAAAGGTACTAAAGCAGAAATATTGGAGCAGAAGTCATATTACTGGCACTGCTGCAATCCTACCACAGACTAAGGCACCAGACTATGCAGAAATTTAGCAGTAACACTGTAATAACCAACTACATGAGGCTGAAATCTGGCAGTAGTTCACAGTTCTACCACAAGTGTAAAAGAGGCTACAAGATTGATTGAGGCCCCAGATAGGGTTCAAAATAGAAAAAGCTACCCTTTGCATGTAATTTTACTTATAGAAATAGAAGTGCAGTATAATGTATAAACAATGCTAAAATCTTGCATCCAGCACCCTATGCCACTGTCCAGCAGTGACATAGGTGGAATCCCAGGGGTGTATTTTCTGTTCCCCAGGGGTGTTTTTTCTGTTTCCCTTCACTTCACATACTGTAAATAAATCAAGATGAAGGTCACATAACAAACTATAAAACTATAAAAAAATGCAAACGGAGTTTTTTGGCTAAACCATGGATGAGTACAAAAAAGAACAACACAAGTCACTATAAATGCATTTTTCTGCAAGAGAAATGCCCTCATTAATAAGACATCTGACAGACAGTGTATTAATATTGTGGTTAAACACAGTTTACTGTAATTCTGACTTGTCACTTGCTGCTATTTTTTACAGATACAGCTGTATTTAACTCACTAACATCAAAATACCTAAATGTATTGAGGTGTTAATCCAATCTGTACCACTTGATGAGTAGTTGTCCTTGTCTTACTCAAGCTTATAGTGCTTCAAAGATGGTCTTTTGTCTTTCAGCAACTTAGTCTTGGTAATGATTTTGCAGTAGTTAGTACCTTATTTAAATACATCAAATGTTAGAAAATGACTTCAGGTGGCAATTCTGATACAGCTGCCTGGAAATCAGAGATTTCATACTTAGTTTATTTACTTCTGATAGGCATTAACGTGTTAATTGTTTGTTTAAGTGTATTGTTTTTGTTAGACAGCAGACGTTGTTGTTTTCATAGCACATCATATACAAATGTACTTACATCAGGATATCTGCCAGACGTTCTTCAAACTGCCAGTGTTTAGCCAGTCTTTGCAGTTCTGTCACATACTCCAAAATGTGTTCATGCCTCATTTATTTCCACATATGGAACCTCAGATAATCCACAATTACCACAAGCTTTGAGCTCAAATGCTTAGAAAGCATGTCCAGTCTCTTGGAGTGATTTTTTCAGATGCTTTTGTTTGAACTTCAAACTTCCAGCAGTCCATCTGTTTTTGGCAATGATTACATTAAGCATTGGTGTAATTCTGCCATTCAGAATGACACTACCTACATAATATAGTTATGTTTTCTAAAAATATATATAGTTGAACCTTTACTAGGAAAGAACAATGATCAAACTGGGTCATTTTCAGGCTTAGTCCAGGGTTTTTCCATAAAATGTTTGAGATGCATAAAACATTCTGGGAAACAGAAATGTAATATACAAAAGTATGCAGAAGTGAGATGATGACATGTACAGTACTACTTAAATATTTACATCTTACCCTATGTATCTTCAAATTCTCAGCTTTTTCTCAGTAGAAAAGTCTGAATGAGTAGTTAAAAATTGAGGGAGCAAACAATAGGTTAAGAAAAACGAGTAAGTTATATTAGCTGTTCTAAAGTAGATTTGGCTTCTCAGAGAGGATTATTTGAATGAGGCATTAACATTTAAAGACTGCACTAATGAAGATAATGATTATTATACCTTGGGTCCAATGACCAAAAATTATAATTAATACATTGTAGCTTAGCTTGTGAAGTTTGTAAAATGGGAGCGCTGTGTTTGTGTTTACTAAGATTATAAGAAGGAATACTCATAATCAATTTTAAGTGCAGGTATGAGAGTGTTTCAAGACTAAAGTATTTAATCATAGGATCATCACAGGATCATACAAGATTACTAAGCTATTAGCCCTAAGGCCTCTACAAGCCTAGCCATGTTATACCCTTACTCACCAATCAGCAGAGATCCAACTAGGAGATCTGTAATTTGTCTGGTGAGAAGCCAGAGAAATTTTAGCAGTGTAACACAGTGATGACCTGTTTTGGGAGACATGTTGGTAAGTCTAGAAATTTTGTTGGAAAGGACTTTAACAATATTAAAAGTTTTAATAGAATATTTTAGCAATTTGTATGAGAACCATATTCAGTTTATGCTAAAAGCACTCCTGTTCCTATGGCAGTTCTTGCTGGTCATGAAAGAAATGTGCAGATTCTTTTAGGTCAGAAGAGAAGATAATCAATTCTGTTCCCAAATTTATCAATGTAAGGCTCGAAGTTTAAGTTTGAGTTGATCCAAATCCCAATATATTTAAATGAGAGGTTCTATAGATGATGAGCTTTAAAGTCTGGAATAGGCTACTTTGGTGGAACATGTGAAAGTTGTTTTTAATTATATTTTATTATACAGTTTATGCAATAATGTATATCATATGCCACACAGAAAACACAGAAGGATCCAAGGACGGGTCTATATTATAACATTGAAGTCTTAAAAGTTCGAATGTTATAATATTGAACCCTGTGTACCTAATGTTGAAAATAGCGAAGCTGCAGAATATCAAATACTTTCCTAGGGAAAGTATTCAGTGGGCCGTTTATGCAGCTTCGCTATTTCCTCGACTGTGGAGCGAAGGTTACGGACTGGGTTAAGGTAAGTGTGCAAACGAAGGTGAGTGTGTGATAGGAACATTAGGGTTAGGGAGCAGGTAAGGTGAGTGTGCGATAGGGACTTTAAGGTTAGGGAGTGGGTAAAGTGAGTGTGCGATAGGGACTTTAGGGTTACGGAGCAGGTAAGGTGAGTGTGCGATAATTAGGGACCTTAAGGTTAGGGTTGGGTTAAGGTAAGTGGATATCTAGTAGTGTATGTATGGTTTAGTGTAGAGTTTTGTGCAGTGTATGTCTGTGGATTATTTATTTTTGGTGTGCTTGTGCTGTGTGAATGTTTGCCTGAACAGTGAATTTTTTCCCTGGGAAAATATTCTCTATTCTGACTGTTCGGCTTTATGGTCTTTCGACCGAATGGGTTCGATATTATAACATTTGAAGTTTTAAGACTTCCATGTTTTAATATAGACCCCCAAGGACAGCAGGGAGTTCCAGTATAATTCTACTAATTAGTAGTAATGTCAGTGCGCTGTCTAAGCACATATTAAGTACAGATAGTTCCCACTTTTTATGAATTTGTTTTTGTTACTTAGCTGCAGATGGAATGCTACTATTTTTGGAGGTAGTTTTTTTACATATAATACACCTAATTGTAGATAGTCATGTGATCTATTGAATTGATTATATAAATGGTTATGTATGTGCTTTAGTATACATCTGATGAAGTAGCTTTGCTACAAAAGCGCTTATGTATTTGGTGGTTTTATATTAAAGGAAAGAATTATACTAGAAATCCCTGCTGTCCTTGGATCCTTCTGGGTTTTCTGTGTGGCATACATTTTGATTTTTGTTGGATTCAAGTACTGGCTGGGATCGGTGGTTTGTGTTTTTACTAAGAATGTATGTGATATGTTTTCTCATAACCATATGCCATGCATCCTCAGCCATTTTAAAAATACATTCTTGTTCAGCTACATGTATTTTTATTTACTCTTTTGGTCTTCCCCCAACAGCCATATTAGTATGTAATCACTTTTATATTACAGTGGCATGTGAAAGTTAATCATTTTATAACAGTAGACACTGACGATATCTTATTTATATTTTAAAACACTGATTTCCACATTTTAAGTAGCCACATATAATATGAAGTACTTCCATTCAAATTTGTTTGTATTAATAGCAACACCACAAAACTTCACAAAGGATTAAATGCCTTTCTAGAAAGCAAATAAATCAAAAATCAAAGGAAGGCACATACACGGTACATACACAGATAAAAAACGTTTAATAAAGTTAGTGCTTTCAGGTTAGGTTTGACGCTTCTTCAGACTTTCTATCAAACATACTAAATGCATTCATTTAAATACCGTTTCATTGTTTAAAATCATCCAATCATAATGCTCAAACCATTAAAAGGAGTTAGTCAGCATTCACATTAGACATCTCATAAACCTTCATTTTATGAGTTTAAAAAACATTCCTAAAAACATATAGTCTCCATGTAAATCTTAAACAAAATATATATAATATATACATATAAATATGCACAAAACAATATCTAGAAAATACAAATATATAGCAAATAAAAAACAAAGAAGTAATAAAAAGGGGGGTGAAGTGTAGAAAAGAAAACATTTATTTTAAGAAAAAACAATATGTTTACTACTTATTTAATGGTCTATCTATCAAAAATGGTTTTAATGAGATTCTATCATTTAGACCGAAACATCTATCGGCCTGAAGTCTAATGACTGACCTCATTAATGTTGCCTACACAAAGACTTCTAAAGGCTAACTCTAAAACCATGAATTTAAATTTATGTAATGATCCATTCTCACATATGTGTCCGGCTAGGGCATCAGTTGTATCTTCCTTGTTGATAGCATAAACATGTTCTCGCCTACGTTTTTTTAGTGTTCTATTGGTTTTCCTAACATAAAATGCTGGGCATTTACTGTAGAATGCCAGATAAATTAAATCTCTGGTCCTGCAGAGTGCATACCTACGAAACTCATATGACTTCCCTGTAGTTGGATGAACAAAAATGTTGGTATTGCCTTTATAACAGCAAACATTGCATCTCCTACATCCAACTGTCCCTTTCCTTTGTGATGTAACGCCATATCTAATTATAGTGGTCTTCTCATAATATAACAGTCATTTAAGACATTTGTTGTTTTTACAGGCAAAGCTGGGCTTCTCCCCAAGTTGCTTAAGCTTGTCATCTGCCAATAGGATTTTCCAGTTCTTAAAAATAAGGTCTTGTATCTCTGTGTTATTCCTTGTAAAGGGAATGACCATTTTACATCTATCTGAATAGTTTTTAATGGTTGCATTGGTATCTTTCATGTCTAATTTACGATTCCTAAAAAAAGGTTTGCCCTTTCCTCATTGGTCTATATTAGCTCTTTCCATGGATAAAGTACATTCCCTAAAACTATAAGCTTAAACTCGGAACTCACTCTCCAATCTCTGTAACTCAATTATATAGTCACTGTCTCTATTAGTTAACCTAGATGTTCTCAAACCTTGTCCCCTCACAATGCTTTAGGTGGGTGCATACTTTCTCTGTGTAGGAGATTATTCCTTTTGCACTCCTTTTTATAAACAGTTATAGAAATAAGTTGTCCATCTTTCTTCAGACAAACATCTAAAAACTCTATTTGTTCTGTGGACCATTTCCCTGTGAAATGCAAAAAGCTGTAGTGGTATTCAAATAGGCAATACATTCTCAACTCAAGCTCAGTGCTATTCCAAAGAAGGAATATATCATCCATGAATTTCTTGTAATACAATACCAATTTAGAATATACTCTGTGAGTCATGATGTGAGTGATCTCCCAAAAAGCGTACGAATTAGCACACAGAGTCCCCATGGCTACACCTTTTCTTTGTAAAAATATATCTTGATATAAAAACACATTATTCATTAGGACTAAGTCTAATAGCATGCAATACAATGAGACTTTATCATGTGACATATGAGTTATGTTTGATAGAAATTGTCTAATATGTTCTATCCCTTGGGCATTAGGTATGACTGTGAATAAAGATGTAACATCAACTAATACATAATTTGAGACATTCTGATCTGAAAAAATGAACTCAGATAAGGACTGAAGCAAATGCTCAGTATCTCTCAATATGGTATCTGCATCATTCACTTTTGGTCTTAAACATTTATCTAAAAATATAGATATTGCCTCGTGAGACAGTCCTTGCTCAAGACTATGGGTCTAATAGGAGGACTTAACTTATCTTTATGTACTTTGGGTAAACATCTGATGGTGGGAACAACTGGATTTTCAACCAAAAAATATTTACATAGTTCACCATCTAGTTGTCTATTCATCAGCATATCATACAAGCCTGCACGTACGTTTCTAATAATGAAATCTAACTCTTTCACTGTTAGAGTAGCATAAGTCTCAAGATCGGATAACATATGAAACATTTTAGCATCATAAACTTTGCAATCCACAGACCCTCCCTTGTTGGCTGGTCTTATAATGATATTCTCATTATTTTGCAATGATTTTATGGCTTCTCTCTTTATCATCGTTATATTAAAAGAATGGCTTCATTCTTTTATTTCACTTTCTACAGCCTTATCAAATGCCTCTAAAAGTGGATGTAAATTTGGACTGAAAGTACTAGGCTTCTTAAAATTATCTGTACATACATTGCCTTTCCCAAACAACAATTCCAACATTACATTACTTGAAAAATGCTTTACATCTATAATTATGTCTATAATATCCATATTCAAAGAAGGAACAAATGACAGACCTTTCTGGAGTAATGATGCCTCTGTGGCACTTGAAGAGTGCCCAGAGATGTTGTAAATCAATGTTTGTGAATTTATGTCCATCTCTTCTGTTTCGGCCGTTCGTCTCGACTCTCCATTGAAGTTGTTCACTTTTTTACTCCTTTGTTCTAAGTTCTTTGTCATGTAGGATACTCTTTGATGGGTAACAGGAATGTTGGAAAACTCTGCACATTGTTGTTGCTGATCTGATGGAAGTACTGTGTCTTCTGCACGTCTGCGGTGGAACAAATCAAATTAACATTTAAAGACATTTGGCATGAATTCACGGTAGTGGCAGCCATTCTCCCAGCATTGTTGCCTGAATGGCTTTGCCTTGGGATCCTCCTCCTGCAAGGGACACTGATTTCCATATTTTAAGTAGTCACATATAATATGAAGTATTTCCATTCAAATTTGTTTGCATTAATATTCAGACTTGTTTTGTTTTGCTTTTATAAAGTCTGTTAGTTCACAGCATTCTGTTTGTTTCAGCAATTTATGCTTTGCCTGTCCCTTTTAATACAAAAACATCACCCTCTTGTTATTTGTTTCACTGCTTATACTCACAATAAAAATGTTTAATTCTGTCCCTTTTAGTTGGATACAACATTCTCTGTATTCCCTGAAAATGTATTATATGTCCAGCAGACTTGTTTGGTTAACAAAGGATTTTGGTACTCAAGTATTATCGCAACCACATTTTTGCGCTAATGCTGGTTGCTTCTCCTTGTATCATCTGGGATGAAGTCCCCCACTTAATCTCATGTTTTAATGTTATTTCTTTTTTTTTTTTTTTTTTTTTTTTTTTTTGGAACAGTGATTTTTTTTCCCTTGCCTATAGCCAGACTGGAAGGCAAAGCTCTCTTCACCCAAGACTGGACTAGACAGTCAAGAGGAGAAGGTAAACACCTGCACCACACCACACTCATCATGTAGTCCCTCAAAACCTACACCACCAAAACACACACATAGAAGCACAAAACACATGCCTATATTCATGGAGGCTCTCAATAAAAATCTGCCTAAACAACCGAGACCTCCAAAGCAGAAATGCAATTAACCTCCACCTCCCAACACAACCCAAATGACACATAGCCCACAAACTCAGTGTGCCACTCAACTACAGCCCACAAGGCATAACGTACCCAACACTCTAGTCATAGGTGACTCTATAGTCAGGCACACAAATGTTCCACTCACCAGGCTAAACAAGGAGAAATTTACTGTCAGCTGCCTGTCAGGTGCCAGGATTCACCACATAACGCACGCACTCAGGTCACTCCACAACAAGTACAAATATGATTCTGTCATTGCCCATGTTGGTGTGAATGACCTGAAGTGTACCTCCCTGGACTACATGAAAAGAGACATGGAGGAGCTCTCCAATCTTGTAGCCCAGGCAGGTATGACCCTAGCCCTGAGTAGCATCCTGCCATCACCCAGAATGATACCACAGTACAAGGACAAAGTGATTGACTTCAACAATTGGCTAAGCTTCTGGTGTCATTTTAAGGGAATCCAGTATCTGTCTGCCTGGGATGACATGATTGACAGACCACAATGCTTTGTCAGAGATGGCCTGCACCTGTCTCCCTTGGGATTTTGAATACTGGCAAAGGCTCTTGCCACCCCTATAGTGCCTTTTTTAGGCAAGGTTCAAATGACAAATTCACCACCGTAACAGGTACAAGCAAGCAAAACCTGAGGGTAATGTTACTCAATGCTAGAAGTCTAAACCTCAAAATGCACTCACTCAAGGCTCTTCTTAAAATAGAGAACATCGACATCTGTGCAGTAACAGAGACCTCTGTTCAAAGATCCAGAGAGCACCCCTGCATTACCAGGCTATAATTCATACCACACCTTTCGGCCACCTAACCTGGACTGAAAACTAAAGGCCAAGGTGTGTCCATATTCATTAAGGATGTCCACACCTCCAAGCTAGTTGCTCAGCATAACGCATCCGAGATTATCCAAGTGCAACTAACTCTGGGCAAGACCGCAATCCAAATTGTAGATTGCTACAAACCACCCACCATGCCCCAGGATTCCCATTCCTCTTTTCTTGATACACTGGAAAATATTAGGGTACAACCCAACACCCTAATTATGGGTGATTTCAACTACCCCACCATTAACTGGGACAACTACTCATGTACCAACTGTTTTGCTTACCGTTTTCTGGAATTCATAAATTCCAATGCCTTGGGTCAACTTATCCACAGCCCCACCAGGGGCAGCAATATCCTAGACCTGGTCATTACCAACATGGGCGACCAGTGTTCCACACCAGAGGTCAATTCCTCATTGGTCAGAGCTGACCACAAGCTAATCACCCTAGACATCCACATACCACCCCCAACCCCCATTAGGGAAACAACCATAAAAAATTTCTCCAAAGCCAACTTCACGCTTCTTAAGACAGAAGTGGCAAACTTCACGACACCCATGCAGATGGACAATAGAGGTACAACTGCTGAATCCTACACAAATGCACTTTATAAGCACTTACACGAGTGCATGGATCATGCTATCCCTAACAGAACCAAGATGCTATCCTCCAAGAAAAGGAAGCCAATCTGGTGATCTTCTGCCATAAACAAACTCTACAACAGAAGAAAGAAACTGTTGCAAAAAAGAGTAAAATCCCATGATTGGAGGATCTTCCTAGTCAGCCTCAGTAAGAAGCTGAGATCCCTCATAAAATCCTCCAAAGCTAGTTATGAAAACAAAATCGCCACTGATTCTAAAGACAACCACAAAGCATTCTATAACTATGTCAAGAATCTCAATGGCAACACTCAGATATGCTCTGAGTTACAGCACAATGGCACTAAATATACAGAACCAACTGATATTGCCAACATCCTGGCAGATAGGTTCAGTGCTAACTTTATCCCCTTCTCTGTACTGGAAGAATGCAAAGTTTCTGTAATCACAGCTGCACAGGTAAAAACCTCACTCTCCAAAGCCAAGAACACAGCATCCATGGGACCTGACAACATCCCAGGCTGCATTCTACACAAACTACAGAATGAACCGGCACCCCACCTAAGTACCATGTTCAATCATAGCCACATCTCAGGCTTTATGCCCATTGAATGGCGCACTGTGACAGTTAACCCACTCCACAAAGGGCGATCTATGACAGACCCCGGCAACTGCTGCCCCATTAGCCTGACGAGTCTGGTCTCAAAGGCCATGGAATGTATCATCATGGAACTCGTAAACAAAGACATTGGTAATCTCCAAACTCTGGACCCCACACAGTCAGGTTTGTAAAAGGCAGATCATGTCTCCTAAACCTGATAGTCTTCTTTGAAGCAGTCACCAAATCCATAGATGAGGGTAAGGTGGTTCACACAGCCTATCTAGATCTCGACAAGGCTTTCAATGCCATCCTCCACTCTGGAATTATTATAAACTCACTAAACTAGGTATAAATCCCTATGTCACAAGATATGCTGCCAACTGGCTTACTGACAGAACCCACACTGTGAAAGTAGCAGACTCCAAATATGACTTCAGACCAGTGACAAGTGGAGTACCACAGGGTTCAGCCCTGGGTCCTCTCCGGTTTGGTATCTACTTCTATGAAGTACAGGCTAACACAGAAAGTCTTTGGCTAACTAAGTTCACAGATGCAAACTAGGAGCCATAATCGAAACTTTTAATGATGTGGACATCCTACAAAAGGGCCTCACTGAGACAGATGCCTGATGTCAAAGCCTTGGCCTCAAGCTCAATGCCAAAAAGTGCATTGTCATCCCCTTTAGTAAAAACTCTGTACCCATGAACTACCGCATAGGCGGTAGTCTACTTAACACTGAAAATGTGATAAGAGACCTTGGGACACAGGTGGACAGTAGTCTCTCCTTTGATAATAACATTGCCACAGTGGTGAGGAAATCCTTCTATGTGGCACACCTCATCAAAAAAGATTTCTCATCCAGATAAAAAAGAGGTTATTGTTCCCCTCTACCCATCACTCATTAGACCCATAATAGAGTACAACACCCCTTTTGGTATGTACCTCACAACACATCTACAACAACTGGAAAGGCCGCAGAAATACCTCACAAAGAGGATTACTGGCCTCAAACAGATAACCTACGCAGACCGTCTAAAAAAACTCCAGCTTTACTCAGTCACATATCGCCTACTCAGAGGTGATCTCTGCCTAACATACAAAGCTATGTCAAACCCAGAGCTGTTGGACATGCTCCACTTAAAGAAATCCCTCCAAGCTACATGCTCTAGGGACCTAAACCTTTTCACCACAATAAACAGAACATGCTTTAGGGATAGATTCCTGTCCCAGAGACTTCCCATACTCTGGAACAGACTACCTCTATGAATGAATATCTATGTCAACCAGAGCTCCTCATTAGCACTCTTCAAGAAAAATCTTGATGATTGGATGGGAAATAAGAAATTCACCCTGGGGAATCACTTCTGTGGCTCTGCCTGACAGGGACACAGGAAATAATTTTCTTGGGTGGTGAAAACCAGGGTACCTTTTTAGCTAGGCTTATATAGGCCCTAGGGCCAATAGCCTAGTACCTACCTATGAACCTATAAGAGAGATAGATTTTAGCTAGAAAGTCTTTCAGAATGGTTTTGAAAGATGGGAGGGAAAGTATCAGCCTGATGGATACAGGTAAGGAGTTCCAGGCCTAAGCAACCTTGAACTCCTTATGTATCACTATCCACTAGTAATTACCTACATTCCAACAAAACAAAACAAAAGAAAACAGGTATACACAGTGAGTGGAAACATACAATCATAGGATATACAAGTCACTTTGACTAGAGGCCATGAGCACCTTGCCAATAACCACCCTCTGACTCCACTACCCCATCCAAGGTTGGCAAGACCTGTAAGTCCCAGAGTAAGTTTAACCATACCCATCCTGTTGCCCAAGCTATGTTGAAAGATAACAGGAAACTACATTGTGTAACCTGTAGGAGGAGTTTGTTGCAGGGCAGAGGGAGGTGCTGAGTGATGAACCGATTCCTTCATCTAGTTTAACTTATTTCTTGATGTGGGGTGAGATCTCTTGGTCTAGTTGCACTATTTACCTTAACAAGAAAAAAAGGTCAAGGAAATCAGGATCTGAGGGTACAGTAAGCAAGGCCCAGATCCCACCTCCTGTAACCTTTACTACACTGAGTACAGGGTCAAGGATTCCAGTCTCTCCTGGCAGCTAAGGTTTGTGAGGTCAAATATATTTTTTGTTAGGAACCTCTGCAGTTTTTTTTTTCAAGTTGTTGATGCTGCTAGTAAGATACATGCCAAATAGTGCATTATATATGGGTCTGACGTGGGTGGAGTATAAAGGATCTATGACTTACTTGGTTTTGGTAGCAATGCCTTTGGCAATCCAGTGTGAGATCTAGAAGAATTTCCTGACTAAAGTAACCACATGATCAAAGGTAAGGGAGCCATCATCCCAGGTACCCAGATCTATTATCAGTAACTCAGTTATAGCAGGGTGTTATCCATGCAGTAGGTTGAAGTAATTTGCTGTTTCTCAAAACAGGTGACTGCATTTCTTGGCATTTAGTTTAAGCCCTTTTTTGGTGCACCAGATATTAACTTCTACTAATTCACTTTGAAGAGTACAAGTATCTTCAGTTGACTTGACAATTACACCAGCTTGCAGTCAGCAGCAAATTTCTTTAACTAGATATTGGTGTTATCAATTTTTAGGTCAGAGAAATAAATGCCAAGCAGGAGAAGGCCCAACACAGATCCATATAGGGACAGCAGTGGTCACTTTTTTATCTAACTGAGAAAGCTTCAGCAACTCTAGCAATGTGTGTTTGTTTTGTCCTTGAGTCAGTTTTCTATCTGTTTCTCCACACAGGGATCAAGGTTTAATGCCACAGTCATATTTGTTTCTAGGGTAATACTTACAATATGCTGAATGCAAAGGAACAAAATATAATGCTGATGGGAAAGCATAAAAAGCCAGCAATCATGCATCAATGGATGTGTACTCAAATCAATTGTGCACTTACCAGTCATGGATGTTACTATAAAGAGTTTGCTATACAGATTGTAACTAAGAAAGACTTACTGCTTTCATATATGCATGGATTAATCATAAAAGGGTGGTCTAAATTAATAATAACAAACTGCCTTTTTGTCTGAAAAAAGGAGATGTCCATATATTAAGGAACTTTATTATGTGCCTCCAAAGTGATAATTCTTGGCAGGCTGCATCCCAGAGGCTAGAAGATATACATGATGGACACTTGGGGATGGAGCCATGAAGTCTTTTAACAGAAAATTCTTGCACTGACCTGGTGTTAGTAAAGAATTTGAGAGTTAACCAAAAGTTGCACTAAATGTGGAACCTGGGCAATGTCCATCAGCATAATGGAAATGTATCCACATTGTCTTTCAGGTCTCTTTATGGTCTTAATATTCCATATAAAGTGACACCCACTTAAAATTGCCTGAAGTAATTATTTTTTTATTTGTAAACCAAGTAAACCCACAAGTCACAAGTGCCCTCTTCCCCAGAACACAGTAAGCAAATAAAGGATGTAAGATTAAAACACGTCTTTCTCTGTGCAATAAAGGCCAGATCAGTTTCTCCTACGTCTTTACCTGAAGGTCTGTGCGGTGTCCTAGCATTCACAAGGAGACTGGACACAGACAAGAGCTATACTGTCTGTCAAATGGTCCAAAATGTACCACCATTACTTCCCCTGTGTCACTGAGAATGGCCCTCTACACCATACCATTTTTTCCATGCTGACTTTGTAAGTCACCTTATGGCCTCAATGCTCCCAGTTTTTTAGGGAAAACAGTATCCCAAAAGACAATATGAAAGTTAAGAATGCTATTTGCCAGAAGTATCTCGTGTGAGTAAACTGTTATTGATAATGGTCCATGGTTCACCTGGCAGGAATTCATAACCTTAAGCAGGCAAACTAGTGTCAAAGATGTCTGGACTCCATCATTTAGCAGTAAATAAGTTGGTCAACAGATTGGTACAAATGTTCAACAAGGTTGTTAAAACAGTGAGTCCCAAGGCTAGGTCCTTATAACACAAGACCGGTAATTTTCTTTATTCTTATCAAAACACCACCCATGAAATGACCAGTCCTTCACTGCTTGTGTTAATTCAAAACAAAAATTTATATCCCAGGCTGGACATTTTTAAAATAGATGTAGGAAGAAAAGTGCACAGCACATACTTTCAGCATATGAATGACAGGTGACTGAAAAGCTTTACTGAAGGGAAGCAAAGGTTTGCCAGAGATTCCAAGAGTGATAAATGGTAACTCATGGCATTGCTTCAAGGACTAGACTACTTATGGATACTGCTGATGGGGACAGAATATGGAAAGGACTGAGAGAGTACTTAAGAAGTGACAAGCAGCCATATGATACAGAATCAATTATATATACAAATGATGAAACAATACTAGGCCAGTGATAATTCTCACCATCCTATATATACCTTTAAGCGGATACACTTGTCTCCCTTTTCAAGCACTTTATAATCCTCACCTCTCAAATCAAGCAAGGATGGACATGATAGTCCTGGTGTAAATTTGTGTCTGCTTATCCAGTCATCAGGACTAATATTAAAGGCAGTAGTAAGTTGAGAATAAGTTGACTTAGTAACCTGTCTCTCCAGCAAGTCTTGTTTCTTTGTTGGTGTAGATTTAGGTCCCCAGTGTGGGTGTTTGCAGAGCCACTGATTTCGCAAAGAAGCAGGAGGTCAAATAGGACTGGGACTTGCATGTCTTAGAAAGTGAGGTACAGGTCATTTCGGAGCAGCTTGCAGCTTACTGAGTATATGGAGAGTCATGCTAATCTATTTGCTTAAAGGATTTAGGGTTTTAATTTTCTTGGTAAGGTATCTTTGGGGCTATTCTAGCTGAGAAATATGCTTCAATTTATAAATACCAAAGGGGGTTCTGTATTCCATGATGGGTCTGATAAGGGAAGTGTACAGTGGCAGGATGACTCTTGAAGATATTCCCATGGAAATTAACTGCAGTCATTAGCAAACTTTGTTAACCACAGTTCTGGGATATTGGACTGGATGTCTGCAAAATAAATTCCAAATTAGAAAGGGCCCAGCACTGATCAAGGCAGTACTCCACCAATTACAGTTTACATTTGAAGAGAGTATCAGCAAATGTAACAACTTGTGATCTGTTGGATAGCTAATTTCCAATCTAGAAGATAATATGTCTAATTTGTTTGACAAAAAAAATGAATCTATACGACAGTTGTAATGGCATCAAATGGGGAAAATCAGAAGAAGCTGAAAAATGAGATAGAAGGGAAAATAGTGGAGCATGTTAACAGATTTAAGTATCTGGAAGAGGTGGTTAAGGAGAAGGGAGCTAGAATCTGAGGGCCTGCAGCCAACTGGCACAGAGTGTTGGGGTAGTGTGTGACATGAGAATGCCAAAGAAGCTGAAAAGTAAGGTGTACAAACAGTGGTGTGATCAGTACTATTGTATGGTACAGAGCCTGGGCAGTGAAGGCTGGGCAGGTGAGGAAGCTAAAGGTGATGGAGCCAGTTACATAAAAGGTGAAAGAGAACAGATTATGGTGGTTTGGGCACATGTGCAGGAAAGCAAAAGACAACCCGGTGAAGAAGATTTGGGACAGACGGGAAGAAAGCAAGAGGATACAAGGGCATCCAGCAAAGAGATGGATGGATTGTGTGTGACAGAAAACCTGTAATAGTCAGGCATGAATGCTAAAGAAACTAGCAGCATGTTACTGAATCAAGAAGGATGGTGAAAGTTGATGTGACACCCTGACCCTATCTGTAAAATGGGAAAAAGGGGGTTTGTAAAGATGACGATGATGTCGAATTTTTTAACAATGCCAGCATAAGAGTATGTCAGAAATCCTTGGTCAGATCAAAATAATCACTGTGTACTAAATAATCACTGTCCACAGCCTATGTGTCTGCAGAAATGCACTCTACTATAATAAATTCCATGGCTTTGCATGAAAGCCTGGTGAGTCTAATGCACCTATAATTGCTTGCATCTGTAGATGGTCCACCATTGTGAAGGGGAGTCATAGGGGTTGTTTTCCGGGTCTGAAGAGGGGCCACCTTTGTGTAAGAAAGTCACCCTGTGAATAAGATGAGGTAAAACAGTTTAAGTAGAGGCTCAGATAAGACATACTTGGCACTGATAGGAATTCAGCCTGGTGTTATTTTTTAGTCTTTGGCATGGATTTTAAAACTTGATCTAATGTGATTTAAGAAGAAATTTTAATTTTCAGGAATGCTGGGGGCAACAATGTGGGTAGGTAGGGTAAAAGCTCTAAATTTGTCTTCTAATCTATTGGCTATACTACTTTGATTGGAATGTGAGATATCATTAGGGATGAGCTGAGTACATTCCTGGACATTATTCCTGAATTTCCTGACATAGCGGGAGTAAGATAAGGGCATTTCTCATTCCTTTTCATCATTTTCCTTCTGTCATACAATTTTATTTTAGTAAGGGAGCTCCACCAGAGGTTTATAATAAGGACAGCAAGCTACTGACTTTTCTTTGCAGCTGCTTAGGTACAAGTACAAGTTTGGGGTGAAAGCAACAGTCCTCTCAGTCATGTCCTTTTGAAGGGGATTGTTAGGAATTTTGCATAGGTCTTCTACAAACTGAAACTAGGTTCAGCCTGGTGAAGTCCCCAAAGTAAATTTCGTAAGATAATTTAAATTTTTAAGACTGCATGATAAGCAAGGAAATATCCACCCAAACTTTGAGCAGGTAGAAGGCAGGCAGTATAGTCTGATGAATGTTGCCTGTTGGCATACTGCAAGATGGGTATGTAAGCAACTCCTTAACCCAAGAAGGATGAATGGCCAAACATGCTTCAAGAGAGGGAAATGAATGACCACTGTTGTACCTCAGAAGGAATAAGTAACTAGACCTTTGACCAGAGAGGGATGGGTGACCACGTTCATGCTGTAGTACTGACTGAGCCCTACAGCAACATTCCTTCCAGGAGACATAGGTTCATAGGTTCATACTAGGCTATCTGCCCTAGGGCATTTATAAGCCTAGGCAGAGTGTGTTTGGCTTTCGCCACCCATTTTAAATTAATTTTGCTATGCCCTTTTTCGAGGTTAGTATACTGTGCCTCTATCTAACAGTGACACAGAAGTGATACCCGGGGTAAACCTACGATCTCCCATCCACTCAACAAGATTCCTCTTGAAGAGAGTCAGTGAGGGACTCTGCCTAACCTGGACTGGGATTTTATTCCAGAGTGAAGGGAGCCTCTGGGTTATGAATCTGTCCTCCAGCATGTCCTATTTATTCCAGTGCTGAGGTTCAAGTCTCTCGAGCGCGTAGCTCAATGGGATTTGGATTTTCTCAGGTGCAGCATTTCAAAAATATCTAGCCAGCTCATGGTTTTGAGTTCAGTGGGACAATACAGAACAGCTGAAATAGCCTCTTTGGAGGCAAACTTATGAAAAAGGAAGTTAATGCATGATTAGGAAAAGTTAAAAGGTACTATAAAAAAGTGTATCAAAATGTATGACTGACATCAATGTCAAACTGTTGTATTTATATGCAACATATTAGAGAAATAAATATTTATTTATTATTTATTTCTTTAACATTTGTTTACCAGGAAAGTCCGACTTGGAATGAAGCCCGTTTTCAGTGGAGGCCCGGGAAGTAATAATCAGTTCTAGTGGCAAGTAAGTATAAATTTCTGACTACAGACCAGGGACCAGATCAACCAGAAGCTCAGATATTTAGAGGCACTGGGAGCATACCTCTCAACTATCCAGATTTTTGCAGGATGCCCTGATTTATGGCTCATATCTTTAATCTGTTCCTCATAAAATTTGTGTTTTTTTTGTTGACAAATCATTCAGGATTGAAGTCACTAAGTTTTGGCAGACATTTGAGTTTCAGACTTTATATCCTTCAGAAAAAATGCATGATAACTGAAAACCTTTATTCTAGCACTTTTCTAGGTTTATATAGGCAATATTTAAAATTGTCCCTATTTATAGGCATTTGTCCTCCCCGCATTATTTTTGGGTTTGTCCAGACTTCTTGTGCTAAGAGTTTGAGAGCTATACTGGGAGGGACGCTGGGCAGACCCATCATGGGGTGGGGGTGGCAGGGATGGGTGCACACATTGCCACTATACCTCAGAGGAGGGATGATGAGGCAGAGAGGTGGCCTGGAGCGAGTCATTTGACTCACCAAGTCACCAATGAGTGATAGCCTTCAGAGTCAGTATGCAGAGACATTCATCCACAATCAGTTCTTGGTAGATAAGCTCACCAGCTTAAATATAAACCCCTATGTCACTAGATGGATTGCAAACTGGCTCAAGGACAGAACCCACATGGTTAGAATTGCTGGAGCCATGTCAGACTCCAAACCAGTTACAAGTGGTGTCCCACAAGGCTCAGTCCTGGGACCTCTCTTGTTCGGTATATATTTCTCGGAGGTACAGGCCAACACGGAAGGACTGTGGCTGACCAAGTTCGCAGATGACTGCAAACTGGGCGCCATAATCAACTCTCCAGCCGACACAAGCATCCTCCAAAAGGGCCTCATAGAAACAGACAATTGGTGCCAGAGCCATGGCCTTAAGCTAAATGCCAAAAAGTGTATAGTCATCCCCTTTGGCAAAAACAAAGTGCCCACAAATTACCACATAGGTGGTAATCCATTAAGTACAGAAGAAGTAATTAGGGACCTGGGGACCCAAGTTGATAGCAATCTCTCATTTGACAACCACGTGGCCAAAGTGGTTAGAAAAACATTTTATATAGCCCACCTAATCATGAAGGATTCACATCTAGATCAGGGGAGGTCATCGTGCCTCTTTACTCATCCCTAATCAGGCCCATAATTGAGTACAATGCCCCTTTTGGGATGTACCTTACCAGACACCTGCAGCAACTGGAAAGACCCCAAAAGTACCTCACTAAGAGGATCAAAGGGCTCAAACAGATGCCATATGCTGCCCGGTTAAAGAAACTCCAGCTCTACTCAGTGGTATACCGCCTGTTCAGAGGCGATCTGTGCCTGACGATAAAGCCATGTCCAACCTGGAATTAATGGACATGCTGCACCTCAGAAAATCCAAATCCCATTGAGCTACGCGCTCGAGAGACTTGAACCTCAGCACTGAAATAAATAGGACATGCTGGAGGGACAGATTCATAACCCAGAGGCTCCCTTCACTCTGGAATAAAATCCCAGTCCAGGTTAGGCAGAGTCCCTCATTGACTCTCTTCAAGAGGAATCTTGATGAGTGGATGGGAGATCGTAGGTTTACCCCGGGTATCACTTCTGTGTCACTGTTAGACAGAGGCACAGTATACTAACCTCGAAAAAGGGCATAGCAAAATAAATTTAAAATGGGTGGCAATAGCCAAACACATTCTGGCTAGCCTTATAAATGCCCTATGGCAGATAGCCTAGTATGAACCTATGAACCTATGAACCTATAAGGAGAAGGCATTGTGGGTCACTCCAGTAATAGGTTCATAGGTTGGTACTAGGCTAAAAACCCTAGGGCCTATACAAGCATAGCCATAACAATTTCCTGGATATTTCTTCCCACAATATTTACTTCTCTGGACCCCTGTCTAGCAGGGGACTGACATGATCCCCGGGGTGAATTTCTTATCTCCCATCCAATCATCAAGGTTCCTTTTGAAGAGGGCCAAGGAGGCGCTCTGCTTGACATGTATGGGCATTCCATTCCAGAGTATGGGGAGTCTCTGGGTCAGGAACCTATCCCTCCAGCATGTTTTGTTCATTGTGATGACAAGGTTTAGATCCCTGGAGCATGTGGCTCTGAGGGATTGGGATTTCTTTAAGTGGAGCATGTTCAACAGCTCAGAGATCACTTCTGAGTAGATGATATGCCACAGAGTATAGCTGGAGTTTTTTTAGACGGTCAGCATATGGCATCTGCTTTAGGCCTGTGATTCTTTTAGTGAGGTATTTCTGTGGCCTTTCCAGCTGTTGCAGATGTCTTGTGAGGTACATACCAAATGGGGCATTATACTGAATAATTGGGTCTAATGAGGGATGAGTGCAGTGGGACAATGACCTCCTTTTTTCTAGATGAAAAGCCCTTAGTGATGAGGTGTGCCACATAGAGGGGTGTCCTGACTGTTGTGGCGATGTGATTATCGAAAGTGAGACCACTGTCCACCTGTGTCCCTAAGTTTCTCATCACACTTTTTATGTTTAGTGTACTGCCACCTATGTGGTAATTCATGGGTACATGTTTTTTTTCCAAAAGAGATAACTATACATTTTTTGGCATTAGGCTTGAGCCCATGGCTCTGGCACCAGGCACCTGTTTCTGTAAGGCCCTTTTGTAGAATATCCACATCATTTGGGGATTCAATAATGGCTCCCAGTATGCAGTCATCTGCAAACTTTGTTAGCCAGAGTCCCTTAGTGTTGGCCTGTACTTCAGAGAAGTAGATGCCAAACAAGAGTGGTCACACGACTGAACCCTAAGGTAATCCACTTGTCACTTGTCTGGAGCTGGATTTGGAGTCGGCTACTTTTACATTCTGGGTTCTGTCAGTAAGCCAGTTGGTAACCCATCAAGTGACGTAGGGATTTATGCCCAGCTTAGTAAGTTTATCTATGATTCCAGAGTGGGGGATGGTGTTGAAGGCCTTGGCAAGGTCTAGATAGGCTGTGTGGACTGCCTTACCCTCATCCACAGCTCTGGGGACTGATTCAAAGAAGTCAATCAGGTTCAAGAGACAAGATCGGCCCTTCACAAACCCAAACTGGGTAGGGTCCAGTGTTTGAAGGTTGCCAATGTCTTTGTTTATAAGTTCCATAATAATGCGTTCCATGCCCTTGCAGATCAGGCTCGTCAGACTGATGGGACAGTAGTTCTCAGGATCCAAGGTGGATCCCCCCTTGTGGAATGGGATAACTGTAGCTGTGCGCCACTCAGTGGGCACGAAGCCTGAGGTGGGGCTATGATTAAACATGACACTTAGGTGAGGTGCCAATTCATTTTTGTAGTACATGTAGTACACAGCCTGGGATGTCATCTGGTCCCATGGATGCTGTATTCTTAGCTTTGGAGAGTGCGGTTTCTACCTGTGTGGCCATGATTATCGGAATTTGGCAATCTTTTGATATTGTGATGAGCCCTTTAGGGGGTGAGAGGGGGGTGAAGTTGGCACTAAATCGATCTGCCAGGATATTGGCAATATCCTTGTGATCAGTATATTTAATGCCATTCTGTTGAAGCTCAGAGCAGATCTGAGCATTGCCATTTAGATTCTTGACATAACTTTAGAATGCCTTGTGGTTGCCTTTGTAATCTTTGGTAATTTTATTTTCGTAACTAGCTTTTGAGGATTTTATGAGGGATCTCAGCTTCTTACTGAGGCTGGTGAGGGAGTTTTTTACATCCTGGGATTTTCCTCTTTTCTGCAACAATTTCTTCCTTCTGTTGTATAGTTTGTTTATAGCAGAGGACCACCAGATTGGTTTCCTTTTTTTGGAGAAGAGCATCTTGGTTCTATTTGGGATGGCACGATTCATGTACGAGTGGATGTGCTTGTACAGTGCCTTAGTGTAGGATTCTGCAATCAAACTTTCAGATCCCGTCTGCATGGGTGTCATGAAGTTTGTCACTTCTGACTTCAGTAGCATGAAGTTGGCTTTAGAGAAGTTTTTTAAGGAGGTTTCGTTACTGGGGTGTGGAGGTGGGATGTGGATGTCAAGGGTGATTTGCTTATGGTCAGACCTGACCAATGAGAGGGTGACCACTAATGTGGAGCATCTATCTCCCATGTTGGTAATGACCAGGTCTGGGATATTGGAGCCCCTGGTGGAACAATGGTGTAGTTGATCCAGGACATTGGAATTTATGAATTCCAAGAACCGTTGGAAAAAGGAGTTGGTACCCGAGTTGTTTTCCCATTTAATGGCAGGGTAGTTGAAATCACCCAGTATTAGGGTGTTTGGTTGTATCTTATTATTTTCTAGTATGTTTAGAAAGGTGTAGTGAGAATCTTGGGGCATGGTGGGGGATCTGTAGCAAGTTACAATTTGGATTGCAGTCTTACCTAGTGTTAGTTGCACCTGGAGAATTTCAGATGCATTGTGTTGGGCAACTAGCCTGAAGGTGTGAATATCCTTGAGGAATATGGACACTCCTCCACCATTAGTGTTTTGGTCTTGGTTTTGTGGCCGAAAAGTGTGGTAAGAGTTGTAGCCTGGTATTGCAGGGGTGCTCTCTGGATCCTTGAACCAGGTCAAAGTTACTGCACAGATATCGATGTTCTCCAGTTTTAGGAGTGCTTCGAGAGAGTGCATTTTGAGGTTTAGACTTCTAGCATTGAGTATCACCTTCAGATTTTGCATGCATGTATCTGTTACAGTGGTGGTTTTGTCCTTGTAGCCTTGCCTAAAAAAGTACTATGGGGTGGCAAGACCTTTAGCTAGTAACCTGAATCCCAGGGGTGACAGGTGCAGACCATCTCTGGCAAAGCATCGTGGTTTGTTGATCATGTCTTCCCAGGCAGACAGATACTGGATCCCCTTTGAATGACACCAGAAGCTTAGCCAATTGTTGTAGTCACTCATTTCGTCCTTATACTGTAGTATCATTCTGGGCGAAGGCAGGATGCTACTCAGGGCTAGGGTCATACCTGCTTGGGCCACATGATCCGAGAGCTCTTCCATGTCTCTTTTCATGTAGTCCGGGGATGTATGTCTCGTCATTCACTCCGGCATGGACAATGACAGAGTCATATTTGTACTTGTTGTGGAGTGACTTGAGTGCATGCGTTATGTGGCGGATCCTGGCACCCGACAGACAGCTGACTGTAATTTTCTCCTTGTTCAGCCTGGTGAGTGGGAGATCATTGTGCCTGACTATAGAGTCACCTATGACTAAAGTGTTGGGTACATTGTCTTGCCTTAGGAGCTGTTGTGGGGTGGCACACTGGTGTTGTGAGTTATGTGTCACTTTGGTTGTGACTGGTGTTTGCGTTTCAGCTTCGGAGGTCCTTGTTGCTTGGGCAAGTCAATGTTAAGGGCCTCCGCATATGTGGGTTTAGTGTTGCTATGTGTAGGTGTTGATGGTGTGGGTTTTGAAGGGCTATGAGTTGCTTGAGGTGTAGTGCAGGTGTTAACCTTCTCCTCTTAACTGTCTAGCACAATCTTGGATGGAGAGAGCTTTGCTTCCAGTTTGGCTATGTAAGTGCATCTCTCGCAGGTTGTAGTGTTGGTTGGTAGGAGGAGAGGGTTGTCTGTGTACATGAGGCACTTGCCGCATTGCCCCAGTATGCCCAGATTCACCAGGTGGACAGGAGAAATCACCGGAAGCTGACCCTTGGACATGCCTGTTTAGGTGCTTTTTTTGTAAAGTATAAGAGCTGTTTTTCCCTACCTTTGCAAGGTACTTTGCAATTATAGGCTGTTGAGTGCCTACAATCAATTCTCCTTATTGACAAGGAGAGTTGAGTGCTTGTATCAGTTTCAGGCTTCCTAGTGCTTTCCAGCAGGTTCTAGAGCAAGTGCTAGTCACAGGGGTTCAGATTTTAGTGCTACTACTGAGAAACCAGCTAGTTCTAAGGGAAAATTTGAAGAGCAGACTTTCTGCCACCTGGAATAGTTTAACTGTAGCCTCACGGTGCTGCATGATGTGAAAACTGTGCAAACACATGCGTTTTTAAGCCAGAAAGTTGAAAGGGATAGAACTCAGCCCAAAAAGGCTAATAAAATTACAATTTCAGAGCTGGAAACCACTCCTCTAGTGTTAGATAGGCAGTACAATGCTCACCACTCCCACTGGTAAGCAGTAGGACTTCCCTCTACCACAGCAAGGTCTGGATAGCTCTGAACACAGAAAATAAAGTCATGAGACAAGCAAAGCCTGGGATCTGGACTCTACTGGCTAGGAAAGGTGAGAAATGAGCAAACAAGATAGTATTTTTTTTTTTTTTTTTAGTTAAAACAGGCTAAACAATGCAATAATATAGTAAATAAAGACAGAAAAGGCTAACACACTTGAGTGTGTAGTCCTAAACAGTAAATGCAATTAAAACTCTACAAAATTAGCAATTTAAAACTTTTTAAATGAAGCAAGGCAAGTGCACAACTGAAAAACAATTTAAGAGGCAGTAATACAGCAGAATAAGTAGCTAGTCTACATATACAGAGGTCTATATATACAGAAAAGTAGCTTAAAACACACAAACAATTCAGATGCAGTGCAACCTAGAGCACTTGAGTTGTAGCAATATTAAGGCAAATACAGTTATAATAAATGCTCTAAAATATACTCTATATTTCCAAAATGTTTGAGAAGCACAGTCAGAACACAAGGAGATTCAGGCAGTTTTTTTTTTTTTTTTTTTAAGGGAGAAAGGAGGAACAGAAGGTCTTCTCAGATGTTCTCACTGTATTAGGTAGAATGAGTTAATGACACTAGACTTGGAGGAGTGTCCCAGATAAAATGTACAGTATGGGTGGGCAACTGCAAAGCCACCAAGTATAACAGCAACACAACAACACACCAACACGGAGGGAGGGTGGGGACCAATACTAAAGCTATTAGCCTACACTCTTTAGACAGTAAACACTACAGAAAGCCACAAAATGAAAGTTGTTTAACAGATAAAGGAGCAAAGAGACTGTACAGAATGATTTTAACTACAAACAAATCAGTTACCCATGCAGATTAGTTAACAGCAATAAAATGCAGTAAAAACTATGCAGCAGGCAATAAAAAGTGCTATATATAAATTGCTAGAAACAATAATCAGTATAAATAAGCCAAAAAAACAGGATACTTGTATATCACAGATCAGAGTTGTAGTCAAAGCCCCTCCTCCACTCTGCTCAGTGTGTAGTAATGTGGTCACTTCACCCAAATTGTGTGGTTGGATCATTAAAGTGCTGTCATTACTGGTGAGAGCACAGACCGCCATCATGGCTGCATGAATAAAGATGTCCTTCAGACACTCCTCTCTTTAGTACCAGTTGGAGCCCATAGAACAGATAAATGAATGGGCACTGTACACTCAAGAGAAGGTGTGATAGTCAGCAAGCATGAGACAAAAACAGTGCAGAAAAAAGAAGTAAAGCTAAATGTTTAGCATCACAATGAATGCAGTTCAAGGAAGTGTTTCTCAGAGGCAATAAAGTCAACTCCAGGTGGATGATATGTGTATCTTGGGAACAAATAGTAAAAGCAACTGCCCTCTGCTAAGTTTATATTTATTTATTTATTTATTCTCTCCTAGTTTAAAAATAAAGGGGTAGAAAAGTGTATGCAGTGATGTAGATGTACTAATGCATGTAAGCATATCTGTGGGTATTCCATTAAAACATCTGAAACAATAATTCGTGTCTTTGCAGCTATGGCTCCAAATATTTGGTATGCATTAACAGTGTAATATGTTGTGTAAATGCATCAGTACTTAGAAAATGTCTGTCCTCCTTCTTAACAGAGTTTGACTTCCTTTTGTTCTCCTGGACCTTTTGAGTAATTTACTTGATTCTTTCTCCTTTATCTAATGCAACTTTGAACCATGATTGTTTTGAGATGATTTATATTTTCGAAATACTGTCCTTTACCCACATTTTTAAAAATCATGGTAACTCTCTCATTTCCTTCTGATTTTTGTTTCACACTATGATGTCGTGTTTGCGTGATGGCACAGTAGTTTTTAACCTTTGTTTGTTCACGTCTCCTTTAGTTAGCAAGCTTATACTTCTGCATTTTATGTGATGGCTCTGCAGATGTCTGGAACTAAGAAAGCTGCTGAGATTTGATTAACAAAAAAGCTGAAACAAAAAAGCTGCAGGATGAATGTATCACACAAACAATACCAAGGCATTTCAATATGCAGGTAACAATAAAATATTGTTGCTCGTCTACTGTATGTGATAATTGTGTGATAATTGTGATTCATTGCAGTATAGCAATGTTAAACATTTTTTGAAATCCAGATGCAACATTAAGCCTTTCCAGAATATATTAGAGCACAGCTTAGCAAGTGTTCAAATGTATTAGCAGCATATTCAGCATATATGCAAAATGATAAAATGCCTGTTTTATATAATTTTCTATGATACTATTTACAGATAGCTGCTGTTGATTCCATGAAGTAAGCCAAATTCAAGGCTTAGCCAAGTGTTTAAACGCTTTAACAAAAGTAATACAATGATGTGGGAAAAGCTTCTTTAGATTATAGCTGAAATCGTTAGGTCAGCAATCTCAGTGGAGCATCCTAATATTAGCAATGATAATGCAGCCAGGCCTGTCAATCATGTTACCAATATCCTTCGATATGGATGGAACTGAACCCCTCACAGACCACCGCACTTCATGCTTTTCTTAAATTATTAGTCCAAAGCAGAATCCAGTGGTGGAAGAACAGAGGGTTATTCACAACTTCCCTTGCTATGCTGCCTAAGCACCTTTCTTATAGTTGCAGTCAGTGGAGTAGAAATAATTTTCCATCCTTAAGCAAGGTATCTTTCAGTTGTTTTTGTTGCCCTGACCTCTTGCAAATGCATCCCTTGGGACAGTCTGGCTGACTTAAGTCTATGACTTTTGGCGCTTGCCAAGATGCTAACACTGAAGTGTTGCTGATATTTGTCTCTGTCGTCAGAGATGAGCGAAATATATCCAGCACCGTGCTTCCCATGGGAGTCATTACATAAAACATGTACAGCAAGAAAATAAGTGTGTGTGCATGCGTGTGTGTGTGTGTGTGTGTGTGTGTGTGTGTGTGTGTGTGTGTGTGTGTGTGTGTGTGTGTGTGTGTGTGTGTGTGTTTATGTATTTATAGACATACATACTGAAATACTTAAAACTGCAGTTCACCATATTCCCTATGAAATGCAGAGAAATATTTTTGGTCAGTCTTTCTAATAATAAAACTAAATGTAGGCAAAAAGAACTTTTAGATATTATGTGTGCCATTTTTAGACATTTATATTCTAGATTTGGCAGGAATATGCCATGTGCTGCTCATTTTATACATCCGGTGACATCTAACTTCACCTGAGGCTGACAGAAAGCAAGGAGAGTACAGAACAGCATATAAGCTGACACTCCGCTTCTGCAAGAGATGTTGACAGCTTCAGGCTGCTGACAGAATAAACGGCATTTAATAATGCAGTGTGACAGCAGGTGCTGGGACTGATCCTTCTCTTGTGTGGTTCTCTCACTGCCCGGCTGCCAGGCCAGCTGCAGTCTCACACAACAGCAGTTTGGCACTCAAACAACCAACTTTGAAGCAAAATTCTCTCATGCAAACATGCAGTGTTTGAGAAAGGAAACACAATCGATGCACTTCCTTATTTATTCTCCAGTCAGTAACATCCTTTAGACTGCTTACTTGTTAATATACTCATAATGAATGTCTAAGTTTACACTAGACTTAAGGGTTAGAACAAGAGGAAACATTCCCTGTGGTGTTTATTATATATTCTTTCAGTAATATGTTAACACATACTTATGAAGAAAACCACCAACATCAACTGCAGATATACTGCACTGTATTCCTGAACCACACTGTAAACAAATCTGATGCATAGTTCGATCAGCCTTAAAGAAAATAAATGAACTAGAAATTATAAAGACAAAGGTCATCAGTGTTTGAAAAAGAACACCCCCCCCCCACACACACACACACACACACACACACACACACACACACACACACACAAGCATATGTATGTATATATATATGTATATATTCAGTGTTTATTATAGTTGGTTTGCTAACTTTACAACCACATAACCAAGCTGAGAAAGTCATAGTATGTACTTGATGTGGTGACACTAAAATAAATAAGACAGTAAACCACAGAATATATCACATGATACTATAATTTGGATTTTTACGTGTCCGCATGAATTATTTGGCAAAGTTTTACGCCGGATGCCCTTCCTGACGCAACCCTCCCCATTTATCCGGGCTTGGGACCCGCACAAAGAAATGCACTGGCTTATGCATCCCCAGTGGAATGAGAGGGAAGATAAAGGAATGGTGAGGATGCAGGGAGTAGAGCTGGTGAAGGTGGACGAGTTTAAATACTTGGGATCAATAGTTCAGAATAATGGTGAGTGTGGAAGAGAGGTGAAGAAGAGAGTACAGGCAGGATGGAGTGGGTGGAGAAGAGTGTCAGGAGTGATTTGTGACAGATGAGTAGCAGTAAGAGTGAAAGGGAAGGTCTACAAGAGGGTATTGAGACCAGCTATGTTATATGGGTTGGAGACAGTGGAATTGACAAAAAGGCAGGAGTTTGAGCTGGATGTGGCAGAATTAAAGATTTTAAGATTTGCACTGGGTGTGACGAGGGTGGACAGGATTAGGAATACGTATATTAGATGGTCAATCCAGGTTGGAAGGTTTGGAGACAAAGCCAGAGAGGCATGATTACGTTGGTTTGGACATGTGCTGAGGATGGATGCTGAGTATATTTGAAAAAAGATGCTAAGGATGAAGCTACCAGGTAACAGGAAAAGAGGAAGGTCTAAGATAAGGTTTATGGATGTGGTGAGAGAGGACATGCAGGTGGTTGGTGTGGTAGAGCAAGATGCAGAGGACAGGAAGAAATGGAAACAGATGATCTGCTGTGGCAACCCCTAACGGGAACAGCTGAAAGAAGATGATGATGATGACTATAATTTGGATTTTATATACACATGAGGTTAACTATTGCAGACATCTTGTAATCACTACTACTGTGAAGATGGTTAGGTTGTACCGTTGTCACATAACATGAGATGTCCAATGATTTGCAGACAACAGGTATAAGCCTGTATATGACATTCCCTGTTGGATGTACTTGGGGAGGGCAGCTTTCAAATTTTGGATGTTAACAACAGACTTAGGGATAGCAAAAGGTTTTTAACTTTTGACAATATATTCATTCAGTCTACAGTGTATGACTGTAGGTCATTTCTAGAGCATCCTATTTTATTTTTGTGGCATAGCAGGACAGTGGTTACTCTTGCTGTGTGTCAATTCTCCTAAGGTCTGAGTTTGATCCTGACCTCTGGTATGTTACTATCTGTGTGGAATGTGCATATTCTCCTTGTCTTTGTGGCAAATTCTTTTAGGTCTCCTGTTGCTTCTCCATATCATTCTGCTTCAGATGACCACCCATAATACCCCTAGAGTTATATCTCTGTGATTTATGTGTGTGTGTGTGTGTGTGTGTGTGTGTGTGTGTGTGTGTGTGTGTGTGTGTGTGTGTGTGTGTGTGTGTGTGTGTATGTGCGTGTGTGTGTGTGTGTGTGTGTGTATATGTATATATATATATATATATATATATATGTATATATATATATATATATATATACACACACACACACACACACACACACACACACACACACACACACACACACACACACACACACACACATGCACACACACACACACACACACACACACACACACACACATATATATATATATATATATAGCTATCAATCTAAATCAAACCGGTGATCCTCTTGCTGTTAGGTGACAATGCTAATTGCTACACCACTGCACCATCCACTGAGGATACCTCAACTCTGCGCACCACATAACAAATAACCACCCCCAGCTAATAACCCATAGATTGAACAAACAGCAGATGGTGGAGGTTGGAAATGAGAGACGACATTAGCACTGCCATGTGCTGTCCAACTTCAATCAGCAAGAGTATGTAAAAGTGGTTCTACAAGACAGCAAATTTTATATATAAAAAGAGGGAGTATAAATATGAATAAGGCATGGACTGTTAAAAAAAACTAATAAGCCAAGTCAATACACCAAGAGGAACTATAAAGAGAGACCCACATGATATATCAGAAATTAACAGACTACATACTGTGCAGCAAAACTAATGACAGGCAAGGTATTGATAGGATCAAAAGATAAGAGGATCATAGGAGAATACTGAGCTGGTGACCCTAAAGGGCCATTTTAATACTAGTTATGCTTTCTGGAAGTATTAGAAGAGTACTGGCCCCTTAGGCTTTGTGGAGAATATATAAAGTTAGGCATGAGTGGCAGACCATTTGCAGGTGACCCTTATCTAATAGAGAGATAGGTACTAGACCTCGGGTATATTTACTGATCCAAGTCTTGCTAGACTAAGTGCAGGGAAGAACTTTTCTTCACATGTATAGGAAGCCTGTTCTAGAGAAGGGGTAACCTCTGAGACACATGCCTGTCCTCCCAGCATGTCTTGTTTATGTTGCATCTGAGGTTTAGGTCCCTGAATCCGGTGTTTCTGATGCTGTTTGTTTTCCATATGTGCAACAGGTCCATTAAGGCTGGATCAGAGGATGCTTTGTAGGCCCAACATAGTCTGCAGCTTGTAGGAGACTGAGTGTAAGGAATAAGCTTTGAGATGGTCTGCATAGTACGTGCTTTCTAAACCTTACATTCTTTTTGTGAGGAAGCTCTGTGGATGCTCCAGTTGTTGCATATACCTGGTCAGGTACATGCCAAAGGGGGCATTATACTCAATGATTCATTTTATGAGGGTGGAGTACAAAGGAACAATGACATCTTGTGACCTGGATGCCATACCATTACTTAATAAGCTGAGCAACGTAGAAATATTTCCTTACTACAACGTAGCATTATCTCAATACTACTGTAAGCACCTGATGGTCCATGGCCAAGTTGCTGTGTATATGAGTTCCCAAATCCTTAACTATTGGTTCTACTCTTAGGGGTGTATTACCAAGCAGTAATTTGCAGGAGTGGCATCTTACCAAAATATACTATTATGCACTTCATAGGTTTATAGGCATGCAGTAGGCTAATGACCACTGGCACCTTTTTTAAGCCTAGCTACACATATCAAATCTCTGACATGTTCTGGTACCTTGGGTAGTGTAAGTAGGGCCTTGGGAGATGAGGCATTTACAAGTAGGAACCTGGGAGATGAACCATTTACAGGCTGCCTAGGCCTATTACAGACAGAAGTGCCAAACCAGGAATGAGTTTCCCATTCTCTATCCAATTGTCCAAGTTACACTCGAATTGGTTTAGGGAGTAACTGCTACTGAAATAAAGATAGAGATAAAGTTAAGAAAGTCTCCCGTATGGAAAATACTGGATCTAGATGTTGCAACTAACTTTTGGTAAAAGTATTAATATCTTTGCATTGTGATTTACCCTTGAGTAAAACCTACCTGTATATACACCCTGGAATGACCCCAGACTGGGGAAATCATACTCCTGCTTAAAAGTAAACCCACAAACCACCCAACAACTATCTTAAAATAACCTGTCTTCCACGAATATACAATCAAAACTGCAAGTAAAAACCCAGACAAGCTAGAGTTTTCACTATGTGATACCTTAAACCTCCCTTAATGGATACCCATGGAATATATGCAAAAGCCCCCCTTAAGGACATGTAGGGCCCAATTCCAAAAGACTTGCTGTCATTGTAAGTGACCACTTACACTAAGAGCAACCTGATATCAGGTCTTCTGGAATCTGGCCCCAAATGTAAGCCTGTTTATAGATGGGCCTTATACCGAAGTAAGTTATTGAGCAAGTCTTTCAGAATCAGGATAGATTTACACTGAGAGTAAATCTGTTGGAATCTGGCACATAGTGTTTCAGGTACATGGCTTCCGAGTGCCCATGACATTTTAATTTTTTAGTCTTTTTGGGTAAATTCAGTCAATAAAGCCTAATGCCTCTAGCTGTGGACATGCATGTTTTGGCCTTTTTACTGACCTCATCAGAATAGCATAAGGGGATTGTCTGGCTATACTTTAGAAACAAGAACTTAAAATCAAGCCTGATAGCCATAAACACTGAGGTGCCTGCAAAATATGTCAACTAACACCAGGCTTGATTTAAGCTCTGTGTTTCTATAGTATAGCCACACAACCACTT